>NC_139718.1:39574869-39869869 GCF_964188405.1 Protomyctophum parallelum | reverse complement strand
TATGATGGAATCCATCAAGACAATACTATGTCTCCCCGTCATGATATGCCTTTTCAGAGATATCGTATAAATCATGATACAGTGAATGCACATATTCTATGCTTTGCAGTTCTATACGTTCATTTACGGTGGTTTTGTTCCCCGAAAATAACTATTTTTTCTAAATGGGCAGTTACTCCTTTTTCTTCTAGTTTTTGTTAACTTGTATGTGTTTGCACTGTTAAGTAACTTGAAAAATAACCATAAAAACCAACTTGCAAAAATCGTGATATTATATTTTTCCATTTCGCCCATACCAGTAAATCTACTGTAATCTTTAACCTTGCTTAATGTTTTTGTTTGTTTCTAATGTGTAATAAAAGATAATGGAAGTAACTAATCTGTTCATTTATGGATCATTAGAAATTTGTCACACAGTGAGGGGGTAAATAAATAATTTATTGGAATCTTGATGCATCGAATCGTGGCCCTCGATCGTCGGGTACCTAGAGATTTCGCTAGTAAATATATATGTGTGTGTGTGTGTCTGTGTTCGTGTGCACTAGGAGAGAAGCTGGCCATCCTTCAGGTGTTGTGTGGGAAGCTCCTGTCTCTGGTCTCAACCAGGGACTTCATCGAAGACAACGCGGACGAACAGAAGATTGGCAAACAGGAGCTGAGAGAGAGGCGCACGGAACAGCACCGCAGAGACCGAGAGGAGGCTGCATACAGGTACATTATTTACTGTCTGTCACAGACCAGGAGGAGGCTGCATACAGGTACATTATTTACTGTCTGTCACAGACCAGGAGGAGGCTGCATACAGGTACATTATTTACTGTCTGTCACAGACCAGGAGGAGGCTGCATACAGGTACCTTATTTACTGTCTGTCACAGACCAGGAGGAGGCCGCATACAGGTACATTATTTACTGTCTGTCACAGACCAGGAGGAGGCTGCATACAGGTACCTTATTTACTGTCTGTCACAGACCAGGAGGAGGCTGCATACAGGTACATTATTTACTGTCTGTCACAGACCAGGAGGAGGCTGCATACAGGTACCTTATTTACTGTCTGTCACAGACCAGGAGGAGGCTGCATATAGGTACATTATTTACTGTCTGTCACAGACCAGGAGGAGGCTGCATACAGGTACATTATTTACTATCAGAGACCAGGAGGAGGCTGGCTCGGCCCGACCCTAAAAATTGGGGAGAAGGAACTGGTCGGAATAACGTGTTCCTTCCACGCGCTACGTCCAGCCGGGGAAACTTCCCCCTGTCAGGTGAAAAGAAGCAGCTTGGACTCCTCATGCATAGAAGGCAGCATGAGGACAGTCCGCTGCCCCCCCCAGGTTGGCAGAGGAAGTGTAGCGCCCGGGATTACATTGGATAATTGACACTGGGTGAAAAAATCATGGGATAAAAAAATTTATACAAAAGTTTAGTGACATCATATGAAAATTGCAGATCTACGAGCTCATTGCAGTCTGTCAACACAGTAAAGGAGATGACTCTGGTTGAGGGATTTATTCTTTCATCATAATTCAGTGTTGTTTTCTTTCTTCCAGAGTCCGTGTTCGTAAAGAGGAGAAACTGAAGGAACAAGAGCTCAGAATGAGAGAGCTGGAAGACAAACTGAGAGAAGACAGAAACGGGTACCGTGCACACTGAGATGGATCTATTGCGGTGACATTGTGTATTTACCATTGTGTTGTATTGTGTGTATATTAAGTGTTTGACTGTATTTTGTAGCACTGCGCATCGAGAGAGTCTGACGGGACAGAATACTGAAGACGAGGAGACAGGTTCCTATATCCTTAATCTATCTACTGTGTGTGTGAGTGTGTCGGTAACCAGCACCTCCTCTATCCTGCAGTTGTTTTCACCCAGGAGATCTCACAGACACACACACACACACTCTCTAACCAGCACCTCCTCCTCTCTCCTGCAGTGGGCTTCCACCAGAAGGAGAAACAGAAGGCTGCTCCCATCAGCCTCACAGCTGAGGAGCAGGAGGAGGAACTGGAGAAGGTAAGATGGAGTCTCCTCGTTAGTTGTGGAAACAAACACGCCACAAAGTGGCCCGTTACTGTAAGCTTTTGGTATATACAGTACCGCGTTGGCATGCCAAAGACCACTTTTGGAGCTCGCCCCCCCTCTGATTTTCGCTAACCTTTGAAGAACCGTTCCGTTTCATGAAAATCCGCCATAAAATGGTGTGATCCTTTGTCGTGTCGAAAAATAATCCCAACTGCCGGTCAATAACAAAGAGCGTAGGACAGAGCCACCCATAGCGCGCCGCCATTGGAATGCATTGGGCCTCAATTTCCCAGAAGCCTTTGCATGCCGGTGCGACTGAAAACATTCCGGCGACGTCATCCGAACGTGTCACCTATCCCACTCTGTCCGATGGAAAAATGTGAATTAAACAATGAAAACATGGCCCAGGCCGTAGCGTAACGGTCTGGGCACCGGACTGGTAATCCAGTCGCAGTGTGCCGCGGGTTCGACTCCCGGACCCGACACGGCCTTTACTGCATGTCATCCCCCCATCTCTCTCCCGTTTCCTGTCAGCCTACTGTCTGTCCCTTCAAAAATCAATAAAAGGCGTAAGCCGCAAAAAAATATCTTTAAAAAAAAAGAAAAAAAAAAGAAAACATAACTCGTGAACGGGAGGGAAAGTGTTCATCTGTGCGCGTGTGTGTGTGCTTTGTCAGGTCCAGGAGCTGCAGGATCGCATCCTGAAGGCGTCGTGTCGTACGGCCATCTTCCCTCTGGGCAGAGACAGACTGTACCGCCGCTACTGGATCTTCCCGTCCACCTCGGCTCTGTTCGTGGAGGACGACGCCTTCGGCCTGACGGAGGACATGCTGGAGCCCCGCCCTGCCCCGCCGCCACGGGACGGACAGACGGAGGACATGCTGGAGCCCCGCCCTGCCCCGCCCACGCACGACGGACAGACGGAGGACATGCTGGAGCCCCGCCCTGCCCCGCCCACGCACGACGGACAGACGGAGGACATGCTGGAGCCCCGCCCTGCCCCGCCCACGCACGACGGACAGACGGAGGACATGCTGGAGCCCCGCCCTGCCCCGCCCACGCACGACGGACAGACGCAGGACGGGGCGCAGCAGGACACGCCCATGGACACCCACAGCAGGTAGCAGCGTTATCGCTGGAGTTAATGGACCACTTCACCACTTTTCAACCTATCTTCATATAATGGGTCCTCACTAATAATCATGATAAAATGGCACGATTGCTTTCTACTCAGCCTGTGTCTCATAGGAGGGCTGTGGGCAGTTTAGAAACCGTCTTCCAGTGACATCATCATTAGACAGATCTTTGCAAAAATGTTTAGATTTTCATTATCGTGAGAACGATGGCTTCCATTTTCGCATTGCAACTTATCAGAACTAGAAAGCCCACAGGTTCTATTTATCTATTAGCTTGTATTCCCCATCGATGATGTCACTGGAAGACGGTTTCTGAACTGCCCACAGCCCTCCTATAAGACACAGACCGAGTAGATTTTATTTTTCATGATTATTAGTGAGGACCTATTATATGAAGATGGGTTGAAAAGTGGTGAAGTGGTCCTTTAACTAAAACCTTAGACTGAAGACAAACGTCCCCCAAAACGTTCATCCTCGCGTCGGCCTCTCCCATCGTGGCGTTTCGTCAAGCCTTAAAAGGAGTGGTTCACCCTTTTCTATCGATTAACACACGCCATGAATTTGTGCAGATTCTATTTGTCTTTGTTGCATTCCTAAGCCCATCATTTACGCTCTCAAGAGTTAAAGAGCTATAAAGGTCCATTTGGTTACCAACTCCATCATTTAGCTGCATGGGGACCACCTGGAAGGAACCCCCTCAAGGACCACTGGTTGACGACCACTACAGCATTGACGATTGTAACGATGAGCTCTGAAAACGCTAACCTCCTTTCTGGTTGTGTTCAGCCCCGCCCCCGTGGTTGCCAGCGGCCCGCCAGTCATCCGTCCCAACCAATGGGCTTTCTACAGCTCGGTGGAGGAGGTGGAGCAACTCATGGAGGCGCTGAACCCTCGAGGTCACCGAGAGAGCGGCCTGAAGGAGGCGCTGTTGCTGGAAAAAGACCGAATCACACACATCCTTACCAGCACTGAGGATATATACAACAAATACAACTATACAGGTAATACAACAAATGCAACTATGCAGGTAATACATTAACACTTTACATATTGTCGCTGTCGGGTGAAAACCGGGTGTCCAAAACTGTTACTTTTCAGGGAAAAAAAAGAATAGATCCAATGTAGTTATTGTTTAGTCAGAGACTCTTGTTGATACTTTTCATATTATATATATTTAAAGACATAAAGGTTGTGTAAGTGTTTATTTTTTATTTTTTATGTGTGTTAAATAGCTCTATAAGCCCATAGTAATCATTGCTATACAAATGTGTGTCAAATAGCTCTACATTTAGTGTTAAATGGCTATAAGCCCCGCTCTTTAGTAAACGGAAATGCATTTTCAGGAACTACTTTCAAAAACCTTTGAAAAGAGGCTGCAACGCGTTGTAGAGCGACCATTTTCCACACGCTGTAGCCATTCTACAATAGAAATGTCAATCAATCGATCAAACAATTCCTCCTAGACAAGCCGGAGGCGTCGTGGCGCTCTGTCCCAGAATCCTCTGCTCCAGCTGAGATGTACATGGAGAACCGACTCAGAGATATGCTGTTGGACATCGAGGACAGAATCTACCAAGGAAGTCTGGGGATGCTGAAGGTGTGCGCGCACACACACACACACACACACACACACACGCACACCATATATATTATCCAGTAGGCACAGTGGCCCTCATTTATCTGACCACGGGGTGCGGGTTCACGTGACTGTCATGTCTGAAATGGTCCTATCCTGCCACTCACAGCTCCTCAAGTGTAATCTGAATAGCGTTCTTCTACTCTGTGCGTTTGTGCGTAGATCATGCAGAGAGACACATGTAGGTTATATACGGTACGTTCTGTATGTGTAGATCGTGCAGAGAGAGACATGGATGTTATATACGTTCTGTGTGTGTAGATCGTGCAGAGAGACACATGTAGGTTATATACGTTCTGTGTGCGTAGATCATGCAGAGAGAGACATGGAGAGCCGCTCTGGAGAAAGGCCAGTATGAGCTGCTGGTGTCCGACGGACACAGACACAACGGACACATCAACGGAGGAGAGGACATGGAGCTGGACGGCTCGCAGCTACACATCAGCTCCAAGGACAGGTGGGTGGATGTGGATGATTAACCCATTCTGACCTGAGATCAGATTCATACGAGGTTTCCACTGGACACACACTGGTCTGATTAACCCATTCTGACCTGAGATCAGATTCTAAAAATGTCAGTCGTTCTTCGATTCTTCAAAAAATAGCAGACCTACAAGCTCGTATCGCGCCACTCGGTGGCGCGATATGAGCTTGTAGATCTGCTATTTTTAAATAGCTAAAGCATAACATGATGCTAACACTAAAACGGGTGCCCGGTCAGAATGGGTTAATTTGATTTATAATTGGGGTTGGGATCCTGGGATCCTTTGGAATCGGTTCCATCACACGGTCACTGGTTCTCATACCTTTTAATTTCAAGGACCACCAGACTTGTTAAGGATCCATTTGGAGCCTACTCAAGTAGCCCAGAGAATCCTTGTTACTTGACTTTAAGAACCTCCTACAATAATATGTATACAATACATATTACAATGAAAGTTATACATGCGAATTGTTAAAGGGAACCATTGATAAGTCGTAATCGTTAAACTCCTAAAGGTTCACAAGCATATTTATAATGCACTTTACATTTGAACTGGGTCTTTGGTCCTCTCTTAAAGGAATCAACAGACTGCAGTGCTCTCCGGTGGTCAGGGAGGGCATTACACAGTGGTTTGTGTGGGAGAATAGTTCTTTGAGGTAGGAGGGAGTGTTGTACGGCTGGAGGGAGAGGGGTTGACTGTCATGTTTGCCCGTGGCATTTGTGTTCTGGTTGCCTAAATGGGGGAAGTGAGCTTTTGTTTAATGTGTTTTGTTTGCTAATATGATCGAGCATCCTCTCTCTCTCTTCGCATGCAGATCTACAAGCTCTTAGATCTGCTTGTCTGTCTCTATTTGCTAATTGTGTGTTTTATAATGATTAGTTTGATTAACTTTCCCCTATTTGAAAGTGTGATGTGGGAAAGCAGTGCACCTAATTCTCTCTCTCTCTCATAGAAGTGTGTTGAGTGGCAGCTGTTCCGTGCAGCTGTTCAGACTGCAGGAGCTGCGGGCGGAGGTTGCCGGGTCCACTGTGAGCGCCTCCAGTGGTACGGGCAGCGGAGGCCCGGGGACGCCCCAGCCCGCGAACAGCTCCGTGCGCTGCCTTGCGCACGCCATGGCCCAGATAGAACAGGGAATCGAACGCAAGTTCCTCCAAGCTCCTCTGGGTAAGGAACGACTACAACACCTGGGGAAGACCCAGGAGAACTAGCTACAGTACAGGCCCACAGGGATGACTGCTATGGTGTCTTTTCTATTAATCTTTCAAGAATATTTTGTTCTATGAAGGAAGGAATGATTGATTGATTGAAGTATTTATGAAGGAAGGAATGATTGATTGATTGAAGTATTTATTAACAGTTTTTCAGAATTACAGTACATTTCAAGCACAACTCAATACAAAGACTGTTAACTGTGAGTGGACGACCCAATAAAGCACTAGACTTGTTTACAAGAGGGTCCACCTTGTTCAATTCATCATAACATTTAGAGACATAAAAAATATACACTTCTATATAGCGGGGGGGGGGGGAAATAAATATATATATATATGTATATAATATGAAAATAATCATCATAAAGGAGGTAAAAAGGGAAAAGAAAACATATACAGTGAGGGGGAAAAGGGGTGTGTGGGGGGATTCAGATTTTACGGGGGCCAGTTTCGAATTGCAGCCGTCCGTAGGTGCCCTTTGAGAGCGGTTTTGAAGGATTCAAGGGATTCGCATGTCTTAATGACTTACTTGGTAGGACGTTCCACATTTTGGTGGCATAGGAGCGAAATGAATTTAGTCATGAATGAATGAATATTTTCATTTCGTGTCCGGACAATTTTCTTGACCCATCCCACATGGGAATATCAGACACGGCAATTAACACAGTAACAGACAACAGAAAACGACAGACATTCAGGTGTGTCGAGCGAAAACGGATCTAAACTGTCTCTCTCTTTCTCTCTCTCTCTCTCTCCAGGTGATGAGGAGTCAAAGAAGGACCAGAAGAACAAGAAGAACAGGAAGAAAGATGACGACCAATCCAGTGAAGGCAAGATACACTCTTGTCTGTTGAGCTACGCAATGAATGCGCAGCGTAGGCTACCATACTGCAAGGCAACCCAGCTGCCACTGTCTGCCAGGCTGATTTGAATTGAAAACACCGCCGTACAATCATTGATTGCTCGTCGTATATATATATATATATATACACACACACATACACGGACGTCGACGCTAGGTGGTGTCATATCCCACACCGTCTTTTAAAGTGAACGCGTATGCTGGCACTGGGAATTGGGGTTTATGCTAACAGCTAGCGGTAGAGATGGAGTTAAAATATTGGAAATAATTTGGATCTCGGGAACAAATTGCAGCGGGTCCACTCGGGCTCGGTGCCTCGTGAACAGGTCGGCATCAGGCCAGATTGTCAGGGGTCCTTTCAGGTTTGGTTTTCTTATTTGAAAATGTTTTCAGAACAGGTCGGTAACATATAAAATTTTACAGATCCATTTCGGGTTCGGGACCTTTTTTTTTCTTCTTTTTTGGATGAAGAGCTCTAGTCGGATGGTAATGAGTCTGACCTGTGTGTCTCTCTCTCTTTCTGTGTGTCAGATGGCAGTGACAGTGGTCGGGTGTGTAAGACGATTTTGGAACGTTGGAGAGACTCGCTGCAATCCTGCTCCAGTCTTTCTCAGGTCAGTACCGGTTAGAACCAGTTCAATACCAGTTAGAACCAGTTGGAATCGCAAGTGTTTCATTCACAAGACTATAACGTGGATGTTGAGGATTTATGACTATGAATAGGCCTTGAATTCTCTGCTCCCATTGGTCAGGATATGTTCAGCCACTGCTCCTAATGGTCGGGATGACAACATGACGCAGATTAAATCCACATATATGCAAATGTGCGACGACTTTAACAAATTGTTATTGTGTCCAGGTGTTTGTCCATCTGTCCACGTTGGACAGGAGTGTTATTTGGGCCAAGTCTCTCCTCAACACTCGCTGTAAACTGTGCCGAAGGAAAGGAGACGCAGAGAACATGTTACTGTGTGACGGCTGTGACCGAGGACACCACCTGCACTGTCTCAGACCCAAACTGAAGGTAGGCACGCGCGCGCGCACACACACACACACACACACACACACACACAGGACACCACCTGCACTGTCTCAGACCCAAACTGAATGTAGGCACTCACACACACGGATAAATCGGACGGATGGATCATGGAAACTAGCGTTATTTGATGCTGCCATTCTCTACTGCTTCCGTAAACAACAATAATCACAGCCACCCAACACTCATGTCCGGTGAAACGGTTTGGCTGGTTTAGCCGGTGACACCGTAAAGATTATATGAAACTGTATCAACCGTAAATACTGAAAAACCGCACAACCTTACTCTCTGTGTGCATTCTGTCCCAAGAGGTGACTGGTTTTTACTGGTTTTGTCTCTCTCTCTGCAGTCTGTCCCAGAGGGAGACTGGTTTTGTCTCTCTCTGCAGTCTGTCCCAGGGGGAGACTGGTTTTGTCTCTCTACAGTCTGTCCCAGGGGGAAGACTGGTTTTGACTGGTTTTGTCTCTCTCTGCAGTCTGTCAGGAGGAGACTGGTTTTGACTTGTTTTGTCTCTCTCTCTCTCTCTCTCTCTCTCTGCAGTCTGTCTCAGGGGGAGACTGGTTTTGACTGGTTTTCTCTCTCTGCAGTCTGTCAGGAGGAGACTGGTTTTGACTTGTTTTGTCTCTCTCTCTGTCTCTCTCTGCAGTCTGTCTAAGGGGGAGACTGGTTTTGACTGGTTTTCTCTCTCTCTGCAGTCTGTCAGGAGGAGACTGGTTTTGTCTCTCTCTCTGCAGTCTGTCAGGAGGAGACTGGTTTTTACTGGTTTTGTCTCTCTCTGCAGTCTGTCCCAGGAGGAGACTGGTTTTGTCTCTCTCTCTCTCTGCAGTCTGTCCCAGGAGGAGACTGGTTTTGTCTGTCTCTCTCTCTGCAGTCTGTCCCAGGAGAAGACTGGTTTTGACTGGTTTTGTCTCTCTCTCTCTCTCTGCAGTCTGTCCCAGGAGGAAACTGGTTTTGTCCAGCCTGTCGTCCCAAGCAGCGTTCCGTCCGCCTGCCGTCACGCCAGCGCTCCTCCATCGATGAGGAGGAGGAGGACGAGGATGAAGAGGAGTCTGAGGAGGAGGAGGAGTCAGAGGAGGAGTCGGAGGATGATCAATCGTCGGCTGAGGAGGAGGAGCCAGTGAGGTGTGATCCTAGACCAGTGGTTCTCAAACTTTTTCATGTCAAGGACCCCCAAATGAACACTAATTAGCCCAATGACCCTCATTTGAAGAGATTTGCAAGAGACCCCCATAAGAGAAGATTTTTACGCTCTAGCAGTAATTCTCTGGTTTCAAGTTGAAACCAATGTATTATTTTGATATCGGTTCGATACCGATATTGCATTTAGGCCAACATTCACCAATACCGATATGAATTGTCCATCCCTAACAATATACAAATTAGGCATTTAGCAGACAAGAGCAAGCAAGAACAAAAACATGGTAATACATCAATTTCATAAAAATAGTTATCATGGATCTACGTAAGCTAAGAACCTACCGGTGTATACGCATAGGTAGCTTCATTATATAGATATTCCACTATAGTGCTATGTCTACATAAAATGTTATCCAAGTTACATAAGTGCAAAGTTTGCATACGCCTGTAAGGTCGTCGAGGCTTGGGCAAGTGCTACGGGCTAGCAGTGTCATTGCTTTATATTTTTCCACCTGCTTCATTTAAACTACTAACTGATGCAGGTAGACCTCTGTTGGTTCTAAACCCTACCGCACCTCTCTCTCTCTCTCTCTCTCTCTCTCTCCCTCTCTCTCCCTCTCTCGTGTCTCAGCAGCAAGAAGGTGTCCGTGAAGTTGCCTCCTTCCACGAAGGGCTCCAAGTCTGCCAAACAGGGAGGCTCCTCCAACCAGAGCACGCCCAAAGGTCAACAGGTGTCCAAACAGGGAGGCTCCAACCAGAGCACGCCCAAAGGTCAACAGGTGTCCAAACAGGGAGGCTCCAACCAGAGCACGCCCAAAGGTCAACAGGTGTCCAAACAGGGAGGCTCCAACCAGAGCACGCCCAAAGGTCAACAGGTGTCGTCCAGAAACAGCAACTCTGCTGGAAAGAACTCCTCAGCTTCCAAGTTAGTATTTCTATATCTTTACAGTTAGTATATGTCTTTACACGCATAACAAACTGATAAGACCTCCACCCAGGGACTGGCCTAACCTCGGCTCACTTTTCTGGGGCTGGGAAGGCTCGAGCTGCCAGACTCAGTAGAGCAACCTGCAATGGGTCTGCTCTTTAAAATACTTGGAGGCTTCTCTTCTATAGAGTGACAGACGCCCATGGGCACAACTCCAGAGGCCAGTCTGACCTCGTTCCCCCTAGATTCGGCTCAAACATAGGGGAGCAAAATGTGGAATGTCCTAGCTGTAGCAACAGCCTTGAATCTTCTCGATTCCCCGTTCACTTTGGAAAAGGACCTAAAAACATAAATTATAATTGTACTTGAGGGGGTTCCAGGTGGTCCCCAGGTGGTCCCCAGCTAAATGATGGAAAGTATGGACCCTTATAGATCTTTAACTCTTGAGAGTGTAAAATGAAACCAAATAGACCCCCATTTGGTTTCATTTTACGCTTTCAAGAGTTACATTATTGTTAAACATGTGCATTACTTGATTTACAAGAAGTCTCCACAATTAGAGAATGTAGAAGAATTGTTATTTTGGTCGACTTTTGCCAAAAGCATGGAATTGTAGACAAAATCTTATCCAACGGAAATTCCAACAAAATATTTTTAGTCTTGGGTCTGAGAGGTTAAATGTCATCAAATGGTGGTCCGTGGCTCAAATGCCGAATAAATAATGGACCTTGATGTGAAATTGGTTGAAAAGCACTGTAGTAGGGGATAAAATGATCAAACTGTTTTCTGTAAATAGATCTATTATTGCTATGTTAGTACACTGAACCACAATGGAAACAAGCCCCCCAGTGCTTTTTGTGTTATTGTAGATTTTTTTGTAACTGTACTGCCGTAGCGTTTTAAAATCGTGTTAACACCTTCAGCACTTTGTAGTATAATAATAATATACCGTGACTGCCGGGATGGTTTAATCACCTTTGGAGCATACGCCTTTGATCCATGAAAATCTGCTTGAAAATAGTCCCATTATTAGTTATTGAGCCGGGCTCAATAACTAACTATTACACTCTTACGTCTCTATTCTGAAAAAATACATGGCCAACAATTGTGTTAATAAAGCATGCATTTTGGCCCAGGCCGTAGCGTAACGGTCTGGGCACCGGACTGGTAATCCAGTCGCAGTGTGCCGCGGGTTCGACTCCCGGACCCGACACGGCCTTTACTGCATGTCATCCCCCCATCTCTCTCCCGTTTCCTGTCAGCCTACTGTCTGTCCCTTCAAAAAATCAATAAAAGGCGTAAGCCGCAAAAAAATATCTTAAAAAAATAAATAAAAATAAAGCATGCATTTCCTCTGACTCATAATAAAGGCGCTATGGAGTGCCACGAGGATGAGGCAGATTTTACTCTGAAAATGTGGTCCCCAGCTAAATGAGAGAGAGAGAGAGTTGGTAACCAAATGGACCCTTATAGATATTTAACTCTCCCCGCCTTCCAAGCCGGGAGGCATAATGTTCCCTCAGTACCTCACGCTACCTCGTCTTATGTCTCTAGAAGCGTTAATATTCCAAACGAGGTGCTGCTGGAGTCAGAAATGACCAACAGAACATCAGCGTTAATGTCAAAACCACAGAGAGTTATGAGCAACGTTTGTCGGCCCCTAAACAAGTAAGTGAACGGCAGTGCGCATGCGCGAAACCCGTCTAGGATTGCTTTTTATAAAAAATGGTTCGATTTCAATAAAAAGGACCTAAAGACGTCTATACACATCCAAGGCTTTGATGGGGGTTTTTTTTATTCTAAAGAAACATCATTAGCATAATTAGTGTTAAAAGCATTGGTTGTATAACATTTAATTCAACAATTTATAATGGACTTCTCATCCATACATGGCAGGTCTTCAGCCAAAAAGGCCACGCCCTCCTCTTCCTCCAAGGGCACCCCGGTGTCCAATGGCAGAGCTCCTCCCCGCCCCGGGGTTCGAACCAGCAGCCGTCTGAGCACAGAGATCCTGGCCGCTCCCACCAGCAACCCGTCCTCCGCACACAAGAGAACAGCTACTGGTAATTCCTTCACCACTTAAACCGAACCAATGCTTTGATGACCGGGGTCGCTTCTGTACTTGGTCCCCCTCCTCTTCTAATCCAAATATGGGGGCACCAGCTACTCTGTGTCCACCATGAGATTGGGATGTCGCGCCAGGTCATACCAAAGACTCTAAAAAAAATCACACCCCTGTGAACTGAGTGGTGCAACTCTCCTCTCCCCCCCCCCCCTCCTCTATCTCTCTCTCTCATTAGCAGGCAACAGTACAGCACTATCTATCTTTCTGGCACAACAGCGCCCCTACTGGTACTAATAGTCATACTCGTGCTCATTAACACATACATAGTTGAACACGGACATTGCTGTTCCTTGGAGTGGTTGCACCACTCAAAAATGGGACCCAGTGCCTCCTTCCTTGGCACTCTGCAACAAGGGTTCGATTAGGGGGTTAGTCCCTATGTAATTTCAGCATTTTTTATTTGTTGGTTTCCAGTGAGTACTGACAAAATTATTTTGTTATTTTTTTATTTTTATGTGGACCCCAACCTGGCTGGTTGCTATGGCACCAGGCTGGGGATCCTTAGCCTCGGTACCCAGGCTTTTATTTTCGTTTGCATCGGCTCAAAAAATGAAAGCCTAGATACAAACGAGATACATTTCCTGGTCTAGGAGTGGGAGTGACGGTCAGTTTTCTACCAGGGAGAGTAGGGGGGGTGAACCAATATTTTTCCAGCGCTTGCTCCATGCGCGCCCACCCCTCTAGAAAGCACACTGGCTGGGCTTAAATTTAGCAAATGAAGCTTCACGCTACAGAAACAGGAGAAATGTTCTCCTGCTCTACGGGACACGCGGATTACTACTACAGCAAATGGCTCGGCCCGAAAATGTCAGGTCTACAAGCTCACAACACAGAATGTTTCGATCTGTTGTGTGATCTTTTAGATTATATTATGGTGGTGTTACCACCAGGATAGGGATGCTAAAGTTCAAGTCATGATTTTTGCTTTGAGGGTTTGTTTCAATCTGAGAATCCCATCGGCAAATAACGGAAAAACAGCGACCCCAGTCTGTCTCGAGAGACTAGGTTTGTGTAAACACAAACATTGAGGACGTAAATTGAGATTGGCCAACATGAGACGATAGCCCCCCTCACTTCACGCAGGTGTGATTTCTATGCCTCTGCCTGCACACAGCAGTGCCCAGATGATCTGTTCATGAACATTTCCAGTGCTCTTATTTTAATTCATCACAATGGCCAGGAGAGGGCGCCCTACTGTCAGTAAATGGCATCTCTCTGCACATTTATTATGTGTGAAACCCCATCTTTAAACTGGCTGTAGTCTGAAGTGTACACAATGGACTTGGCTTTTTTTCTCAATAAAAGCTCTCGTAGCCTGTAGCTTTTATTGAGAAAAATCGGTTTGAGGGAAAAGGAAGTTTCCGCCTGTTGTTCCTGCCTGTCGACTACAAAACAATACTACAACATGACGTAACGATATCATCCGCTCCCGACAGGATCATATACCCTAAATGACCTGGTGCCCAGGCTAGTTTTGTAGTGGTATATTCTCAGCTTTGGGTATTTTGGTGCAACCAGTTTAAAATTGTCATATCTCCTTCAAAACATTTTCAATTTAATTGAATGATGCATCATATGAAAGCTTACATTCTGCACTTTAAAAAACAGAAAAGAATACTCTGGCCGAAAGTCCCTTTCTGTCAGCCCCAGTCACATTTAGTTTCAAACTGAATTCTAGGAATTGCAGTGCCAAAACGACTACTGAAATGGATGTCGGGCTCTCTCTCTCTCTCTCTCTCTCTCTCTCTCTCTCTCTCTCTCTCTCTCCAGATGTCTCTCCGTCTTCTAAGCCACCCAAGCCGGTGCTCCTGTCCGGCACGTCGTCCTCCTCTCGTCGGAGTTCGGGTCGTAACCATGGCGTCCACGAGCTGTCGGCGTGCGAGCAGCTGACGGTAGAACTGGTCCGACATCCCGACAGCTGGCCCTTCATTAAGCTGGTGTCCAAAACGCAGGTACACAAATGAAGGATTTAACATGTACTGTGTACCAGCCAGGAAGACACAGGTACTGTAGGTACAGGGTATAGCATGTACAGTATACCTGCCATGGACAACCACAGGTACATGAAGGAAGATTCAGGCCAAGAGGGAGGCCTGAGAGAGCTTTGAAGCAGGGACCACCACTACATATTTAGTCCAGTAAATAAAGTTAAAGAAAAATCCACTCAGAATCAGTTGAGAAACCAAATAAAGCAATTTTGTCCAAACTGACAGGAAATTAGCAGTGGTGTGCACAGATAGACACTAGGGGTCATAGAGCACCCCCATTGCCCTTTTGGCAATGTGCCCTTTTTTTCTTTTTTTGTACAGTATGTGGACCATGGTGACATTGATCAATTCTTGATAAAAAGCTTCTAATATATATATTATTAAATGTCACTATTAAGGCAACCGGCCGGTTCCACGCGATGCACAAGGTGCCCTTTTTTTCACTTGAGCACCTGCCCCTCTAAATGTCTGTGCACGCCACTGGAAATTAGGTCTTCTAGCCAGGACAGTGGAGGCCATCTTGGATTAGGCCGAATTTTGGGTATTTGTAGTGAGCAGAGCAGGTTTTTTTTTTATCCTGGCTAGTGACCTGTCAGAATCAGTTGAGAAATTAAAAAAAACAATTTTGTCCAACCTCTGCCATTTAATTACTGGACTAATTGGATTCATTTTAAAAGTGCGGTTTCAGACCCGGACGTTTAGCTCAACCGTCTGGGCACCTAGAGGCTGCTGAGCCAGCCTGACGTTTAGCTCAACCGTCTGGGCACCTAGAGGCTGCTGAGCCAGCCTTACGGTTAGCTCAACCGTCTGGGCACCTAGGCTGCTGAGCCAGCCCTGACGGTTAGCTCATCCGTCCCCTAGGCTGCTGAGCCAGCCCTGACGGTTATCTCAACCGTCTGGGCACCTAGAGGCTGCTGAGCCAGCCTGACGGTTAGCTCAACCGTCTGAGCACCTAGGCTGCTGAGCCAGCCTGACGGCGTGCCGCAGGTTCGACTCCAGATCCCGACAGCCATTGCCGCGTGTCCCCCCCCCCCCCATCTCTCCCCATTTTCTGTCAGTCTACTTTCAACCTATCGATGAAGGTGAAAAAACCCCAAAAAACACATTCATAATAATAATAATAGTGCGGTTTCAGAAAAGAATAATAAAGCATGCACGTCCACTAACAAAGGCTGAAGTCAGACTCCACAGACGCGTGAGGCTCTGTACTTTGTCTGCTCTTTTTTCCCCCTGTACACCAATCAACTCTCTTTAGACAAAATATTTTATTTGCTCTAAGCGGGGCATTGAGATACATGGTGGTCCATGGATAGATACTGTACATGTAAATGTCTTGTGTTCAGGTTCCTGACTACTATGACATCATCAAGGCACCCATCGCTTTGAGCACCATCAGAGAGAGACTCAACAACTGTGAATACAAAACCTCAGGTAACAACTATACGAGTAACACCCTACAACACTACTGAACACAGAACCCCAGGTAACAACTATACGTGTAACACCCTACAACACTACTGAACACAGAACCCCAGGTAACAACTATACGTGTAACACCCTACAACACTACTGAACACAGAACCCCAGGTAACAACTATACGTGTAACACCCTACAACACTACTGAACACAGAACCCCAGGTAACAACTATACGTGTAACACCCTACAACACTACTGAACACAGAACCCCAGGTAACAACTATACGCGTAACACCCTCCAACACTACTGAACACAGAACCCCAGGTAACAACTATACGCGTAACACCCTCCAACACTACAGAACACAGAACCCCAGGTAACCACTATACACGTAACACCCTACAACACTACAGAACACAGAACCCCAGGTAACAACTATACACATAACACCCCCCAGGTAACAACTATACGTGTAACACCCTACAACACTACAGAACACAGAACCCCAGGTAACAACTATACACGTAACACCCTCCAACACTACTGAACACAGAACCCCAGGTAACAACTATACACAACACCCTACTACCTCAACTAAACATGAAACTTGCAGAGTTAGTTCATACTTCAGGGGTGTATTCTTCTAATGTTTAATGATGGCTGTCTAATTGTGCCGAGCAGGGAGAAAAGTTTAGCAAAGCCGAACGCCAAGATAAAATATTATATGCACACTTATTTATTCAATATTTAGTCCAATCTATTCGTGAGTTATCTGACTGAACTATACAAAGCATTGAATAAAAGGTCTCGGGTAAAACATACTATACAAAAGAACCTACCATCTCAACAGTAGCGGCGGTGTGTTTCTGTAATGTGAACACAAATGAAAACGTTTCAATATTTAATTTACACATTTCACGTACTTTAACGTAACCATCACCACTTCTCTCTGTCTCTCTCTAGCGAGGTACATAGAGGACATGGCTCTCATGTTCGCAAACTGTTTCCAGTACAATCCTCGCCACACCAACGAGGCCAAGGCCGGCCAGCGCCTCCAGTCCTTCTTCCAGTCTGAGCTCACCAAGCTGGGCCTCCGCTCCCAGGAGGATAACACCCCCCCTTCCAAGCGCTCCAGAACGTAAACCTAACGCACACATGCATCTCCCGCTGTGGTCACCAACCCTGGTCCTCTTTTTTTTTTTTTTTTTTTTTAAGAAAGGAAAAACACTGGTTCTCAACGTCAGAACCGGGGACCACCAAAGAGGTACAAATGGACCCGTTAACCGATCTGTAACTCTTGAGTTAAATTAACTGAGGACATTGCAGTGTATATTGGGGGTCCCAGAGGTAAGGAATGTTGTCGGATGCCTAGTCCCTATCGAACTGGTGGTCCTTGAAATTCAAAAGGTTGAGAATCACTGCTCTAAAACTTCTCTTAAGCAAGTAGCTCTTCGCGATGGAGCACGGTGGAGCACATCTAAATTAGTGGTCTACTGACACCAAACATTGCTCTAGTAAATTCTACTTTGTCGAAACATGGAAAATCATTGATGTGTTTTCACCTTGGATCATCATGTTGAATTATCAATGGGCTGTCCACCATAAAGCAACATTAAAAAGAAAGTTAACTGGCATTTCTCAGGACCTCTAGTGCTGGTTTTCTATCCTTCCAGGACCGCTAGTACTGTTATTTTTTTTTACCTACCAGGACCTCTAGTACTGCTTGTTTTATATCATACGACTTCTGATATGATATAATATACCGTTTAAGGTAGTGGTTCCCAAAGTGGGGTCCGGGGACCCCCAGGCGTCCTTGAGGGAGTTCCAGCAGCTAAATGATAGTTTGTAACCAAATGGACCCTTATGGGTCTGTATGGACCCTAGTTGTTCCATTTGTACACTCTCAGAGTTAAATTTACTTTGATTTTACAATATAAATTGGGGTCCCAGAGATAGAAACGCCATTAAATGGGGTCTGTAGACTAATATACATGTCAAACCGGGGGTCCTTGAAATTAAATGGGTTGAGAATCACTGCTAGAGCCGTAAAGATCTTCTCTTATGGGGTTCCCTGTCGTATCTCTTCAAATGGGGGTCCGTGGGCTGATGAGTGTCAATTTGGGGGTCCTTGACACGGAAAAGTTTGGGAACCACTGGTTTAAGGGGTCCCAAAAGACCAGGCTTGGTGACCACTGCCATTCAAACTTTTGGTCTGTAGATCTTGACAACGTCCTCGTTTAGAGAAGAATATGTTCCTGCTACTGTTTGGGCTTCTTCTGTTTGTTTGTCATTTTTTTGGGTTGGTCAACCATATTTCCCTCTTGAGCTCTGACTGTGTCATCAATTATAGTAAACTAGGTTTTCACGCTAGTAGAGAGTAGGACATTCTGTACTAGACTCCTGGACAACCAAAGGCCTCGCAACGCAGACAAACTACCAGCGGACTAGAAGAATGGTGGTCAAATGGCTGTCAAAGCTGGAGATGGACCCAGAAGCTACCGATAGACCCCCCAACCCTACAGAGAGACCTAAATGCTACAGATAAGAGACCCCGTGTGATGGTGACCGATGTCTGCCTGTCATTCTTAGTTGTTTAACCCATTCTGACCTGAGATCAGATTCATACGTGGTTTCCGCCGGACACACACTGGTCTGATGAACCCATTCTGACCTGAGATCAGATTATAAAAATGTCAGTCGTTCTTCGATTTTTCAAAAAATAGCAGACCTACAAGCTCGTATCGCGCCACTCGGTGGCGCGATATGAGCTTGTAGATCTGCTATTTTTCAATAGCTAAAGCATGACATGATGCCAACACCAAAATGGGTGCCCGTTCAGAATGGGTTAATCACTGCCGTCTCTGTGAACCTCAACACCTGCGACTTCTGTCTTTGATCAAATGTTCTGATTTCATAACTTTCATAATGTTATGTTCATCTTAACTTTTTCTGTGCCATCTACGTTTCTAAACGTAGCTAGGCTAATGGTACCTACAGGTGCTATCTACGCGTATATTCCTAGACAACGGGTGCAGCTGTTCACCTGCGGAAATCTCACCGGCGTCTGATAGCGTCCGTTTAGAAAGTGGTACTCGGTCATCATTGGTCAGTTAAAAGCCTTTACAGACGGGCAGCGACTAACGCGCCTAGTCATTCATTTTCGGACGCATGGAGCAGTTGAGGGGCGATCACGCAAAAGTACGTTCGCGGGCGCGGTCCAGAGATTTTTTTTTTTTTTTTCGTGCACATGCCCGAGGCTGACTAGACCTGGATTGTGGCGAGTGGGTTTTTTACGCTCCCATATGAGCGAAGCTGTCGTTGATCCAGGCGACGACGCCTGCATCACCCGCTCCGCGTCTCAAAGGACCTTTACGCTGATGAAGTTGTTGTTTTAGGCAGCTACCCGTCGTCTCCCAACCCTAGCTGATGCTGAAGTGAATGGCAACATGGGTCTAGTATGTAACACATTGCACACTGACCAAGTCATATACAGCTATTAGTCATGTTGATATTCATATAGAAGTAATAACTATGTTGATATTAAGGTAGCTAGGTTGGGTCTGGAACTTATACTTGTATAACATCTTACGGTCGCATTTCTCAAATATATTTTTTCAAAACATTCCTGGGATAACAAAATGGCTGTCGAATCATTCCATTGTTAACCACTCGGAAACGAATGACCACTAACTTTTGCACTGAAACATTTAATCCAAACAGTCCGCTGCGTTTCGCTCAGGGAGCTAAAATTATAATTTGATTATTATGTCAAAGAACATTGTAAGTGATTGCGGTGCATTGTCTGACTACTACGATCCAAAGTACTACTGCTAGAAACGGCTGTTCCAGCCTCCATGTTTCAGTTCTGTTCCGTTTGCTGCGTTGTTGCAGGTTTTAGTGGGTTCGTGTTTAAACGTTGGTTTAATTCTGTGTATATTTCATATTTTCACGTGCTCGAGTTTCGGCACTAATATGGCGTCTTCCTCTCTACGCGGAAATCAAACGGCAGGCTTCTTTAGTTTCTGAGGGCTGTGAGATCTGACACCAAATATAACATGCTCATGTTTCTGTCCAGTGCAACACTACACTGGACACCAATGTTTCTTATATTCTTTATCTCCCCCCATTTGTCTTTTGGTTATTTATTTAGTTTGAAATGTTCTTCATTTATTTATGAGTGTGTTTTGTTTGTTTTATAGTTTTGAGAACATGTTTGTTTTGTATATTAGAGCTGAATCTCTCCTCAGACGACTCCTCCTGCTCCGTAGCCTGTTTGATAATGTGTAAAGATTTTAATATGTAAAAAATAAATTGACTTTTTGTAATTGTTCTCATTTTAGTGTTGCTTTATTGTGTGGTGTGTTGTGGTGTGCCCACGCAGTATGGATATACTGTAGTGTACACACACGGTTCTCTAATTCGACCATGACCAGTGACAATATTTGATTGGATTTGTGTTATGAAATCATTATTCTACCTTCTTTAAGGAGTAGTTCACCCAAACAGTGACACATTTTCTATCATCGTCGTTCGACTGTCGTCGAGATCCTAGATGCCAGGTCTTTCCATCGTGTCCTGTCGGCCATCGCTGCTCCCAGTTCTTGGAATGTTAGTCCTGTTTAATTTTGTTTCTGTAATCTGCCACAGGAAAAGAAAATTGCTCTGGCACTGATCAGTTTGAATGACCTTTCACTCACCCCAGAGTTGTGGGTGACCAGTGTTGAAAGTGAGACACTTTTGCTGTGACGTTGGAATCTGTATAACCTCCCCCTTGGAAATACCTTTTCAACACCGAAGTTCCAGACTAATATCTACGCAGTGTTATTAGTCTGGCCATGCCAGGCTAGTACCGAGTCCCCTATTGACTGATGACCCGGTCATTTGTGGCTCAGGAGTGTTAAGTTGTTAACAAATAAATAATTATAAATAAAATAATCCATGATTTCAAGGCTTCATGGGGTGTGTACAATAATTACACACCCCATGAAGCCTTGAAATCATGGAGATGTAAACGACAGACTTGACAGACTGATTATTAATCCGTTTAAGTCGTAATTACACAATCACGGGTGGTCGTGAAGTCCTCTCGACCCTGAAAGAAGTGAAGAAACGTCTCACCCTGCTATAAAACTAAACTCTACTTGGTCAGTTGAGTAATGTCTCCCTCTCGGGACTGTTGAGCAGTGTCCCCTCACTTTTTTTTACCCCCCATTTTCTCCCCAATTTAGTCGTTATGCCAATTAATTCCTCCCCTTCTGGCATCTGCCAGAATTGCCGGACTGTCCAATCCAGGCCTGCTCCTTCCCCCCCAAACACATTTGTGTTGTCACTGCTGTCGTGTCCTGCTGATTCACCTGCCAGAAGGAGCCCCCATCGGGAGGACATAGGGCCTTCATAAGTTCATCCTACTCCTCCCGCCCAACACTCCCCGCTGACAGGTTAGTTGTGAATGCAGAATCTGTTGTGGATGCTTGAAACATCATAAAACCTGCCCGGTCCTATTCATGTGACCACCGTCGGTGGTTAGTAAAAAGAGAGATGTTTTGCAGTACTTAGTTTAGACAGTATTTGGTTTAGACTAGTCATTGGTTAGACCAGTCATTAGTCCTACAACTACAATCTATCTCAAACCCTCACCCTAACCCTAACCTCCCACGGGGCAGCACACCTAAACCTAACCTTAACCCATGTCTAACCAATGACTAGTCTAAACTAAGTATGCGCCCCGTGGTGGGTCGCTTATCACTTGCTTGACGTCATCATGTAGTTTTCGGTGGTCACCTTATCACCTAAAACGAATCACCGCACATAACGCACACGCACATCTTAACTGTGATGATTTCGGGTGTGCCAGTACAGTACAGTAGAGGGTACAGTAGAGGGACCGGCACACGGTAACTCTGTCATCTCTCAACCGTTTCGGACGCAGGGCGGCACACCGGAACCGGCCCGGCTTTATGTATATTTGTAGGCCTACGTCTCTAAATGTTTTGATGAATTGAACAAGGTGGACCCTCTTGTAAACAAGTGTATGCTTTATTGGGCAGTCCACTCACAGTTAACAGTCTTTGTATTGAGTTGTGCTTGAATTGTACTGTAATACTGCAAACTTAATAAATATTTCAATCAATCAATCAAAGCGGGGTGGTCCCCCTGACACTGATCTCTGACACCGGTTTTTCGCAACTTGCCTGGGGACCGTGGGGAGCGACACACAGGCCTGAAATTAGAGTCTGGAAAAAGTATGGAATTTTGTAATTCCAAATGTGTAGGAACCCTGAGGCAAGACAAGAATTCAGACTTCAGAAGTTAGCTCTGGTCCATAGCCTTAGTTCTACTGCTTCTACGATTCTGCCCTGCAGTATAAGACTATGGGACTTTTAAATCTCAAATCGAAATCAGACCAGCCTCTCTTTAGCGTAAATAAAAATAACGTTTTTGCTACTCACCAAAACAAAGGCGCTTTTGTGTCATTAGAAAGCCTAATTTCCTTAGTGGACGCACTCTGAGCCCCCCACCACACGTATAAATAATATAGAATAATAATATTCTCTGGGCAATATTGGTAGAAGGCACAGTGGAGTAACTAAAAGTATTTTTTTCCGGTGGAAACAAAATCCCCTTTTGGCCAAAAAGTACCGTTTATACGTGTGGTGGGTGGCTCAGAGTGCGTCCACTAAGGAAAGTAGGCTTTCTAATGACACAACCTGCCTTTGTTTTGGTGAGTAGCAAAAACGTTATTTTTATTTACGCTAAAGCGGAGAGGCTGGTCTGATTTCGATTTGAGATTTTAAACCGAAAGTCATAGCCTTATACTGCAGGGCAGAATCGTAGAAGCAGTAGAAGGCTATGGACCAGAGCTATCTTTTTTACTCTAGTCTAGAGCCAAACCTTAGATGCCCTGCCAGTGCAATGGAATCCCAGAATGGAGGACCCTGATGTAAACAAGTCTTATAGTGCTATTTCTGGTTTTATCCTCGTAGCAGTTTTTGTATTGACTTGTTTGAAATGTACTCTACATACTGTGAGTAACATTTTCAATCAAGTCTGGCTGATTGAACAACGGGGAGTCAGTTTGTACCTGCCCACAGCTACAACTAGGAACAAACATGTTGCATGTCACATGGTATTGGTTACTACTACCTTTGAGCATTTTAAGTGTGTGTGTGTGTGTGTGTGTGTGTGTGTGTGTGTGTGTGTGTGTGTGTCAAAATGTAATTACAAAGGCAATTGATAAGATATAATTTGATTTGTTTGATTTCTTTCTATGGGGCTATGTTGAAAATATTGTATCGAACAAAGATACAATACATACAATAAATTATTGAACTAAATCAAAAGATAACAGATGCGATTATGCTATAGCGAATATGGCAAGATTTGTGCGAATGGTGCCCATATCAGATGTGTATTAAACGAGGTTAAAAATAATTGAAAACCACTGAGTACAATAGAACAAGTCTGATTAAAGGACCATTTCACCACTTTTCAACCTATGTTCATATAATAGGTCCTCACTAATAATCATGAAATAATCAAAAAAATTCTACTCTGTCTGTGTCTCATAGAAGGGCTGTGGGCAGTTCAGAAACCGTCTTCCAGTGACGACATCGATGGGGAATACAAGCTAATAGAAACTGCAAGCTTTCTAGTCCTGAAAAGTTTCAATGCGAAAATGGAAGCCATCGTTCTCACATTTTTGTAAAAAAATCTTGTTTAAAAACAATCTGCCTAATGATGATGTCACTGGAAGACGGTTTCTAAACTGCCCACAGCCCTCCTATGAGACACAGACTGAGTAGAAAATAATTGTGCCATTTTATCATGATTATTAGAGGACCTATTATATGAAGATAGGTGGTGAAGTGGTCCTTTAATTGCCTTTGTATATTTTAAATTTTAAAGAGACTATGAATCTTGAAAGAATGATGCTAGGTTGATGCTTTTATTTGTGATGAGAATGTGTGAAGAAAAAAAGACATTCCCTTTACTATATATCGCATGGTAAATGCAATTAATGTTCTGTGTGGAGTCAGTGGACCTATCTCATCATGACATAATAATCATTCAAATTAATGTGAATTAGTAATTACCATAACTAAACACTTCAGCTAATTGTCATACAACGGTGTACATATTAATTATTAATTTTATTACATGTTTATCATCTTATTAATTCAATCATTTGTTTGAATTGATTGATTCAATACTCTATTTAATAGTCAGAAATATAAACAGCATGTGCATGCAGTCAGTCAGACAGACAGACAGACAAAAGTAACACAAAAAAGGTGTTTCCATTGTGGTCCTATATCTAGTAATTAAATTAATCAACACAGCATAAAACAAAATCACACAATAATCCATGTCATCAACAAATACATGTAGGCTACAACATTGTGCACTTTTTATTATTATTTTCATCGATTAAATCGATTAGCTCGAATCTCGATCAATTGCTACCACACACACCTTCGTCCCGACTCCCGCGGGAGCTGCCTGAGTCAGCCTGACACATGATGGTCCGTCCTCACTAGTCTGCCCCGCCCGCCCGGACTGTCCCGTCCTGACCACCCCCCCCCCCCCTCCCCCTCTCTCTCTCCTGCCCACATTCCCTGGTACCTCTTCTTTCTTTTTGCCCCTCTCTCTCTCCAAACACCCCCTTCCTTCCTTCCTCTCTTCCTCTCCCTTTACCACGGCCATTAAAACACCGAATAAACGACCCCGGGCAACATGGTAAGAACGTCCACTCGCCTGCACGACCATTCCCGAGACGTTAACAGAACTTTTCACTAACTTTTAATGTGACTAGTGGAGACAGTCAGACAGGCAGGCAGGGGGCCGGTGCGGTGCGGCTCTCTCTGTTTCTCCTGTGCTGTGCTGTACCGTTATGTGGCTAACATGATGCTAGACATATAACAGTACAGGTAGCCGCTAGGCTAGCTGCTTTAGCACGGCGAGCTAACGCGGCTCTAGGCTAGCCGCTTTAGCACGTCGGGGATCCGACGTGATGCTAGGCTAGCTGCGAGCTAACGTAATGCTAGGTGGCTAGGCTAGCCGCTTTTAGCACAGACTGGGGAGCCAACGTGATGCTAGGCTAGCAGCTTTAGCACGGTCGGCGAGCTTAGAGCTAACGTGACACAACACACTACTGCCAGCCAGGCTAGCAGCGTTAGCACAGAGACTAGTGATTTATTTATTCGTATATATGTGCCAGCCTGAGTGTGTTGTCAGTGTTCTGTTGTTATTTCTTATGTTTCGTTTTTTCGTCGTTTGCCAGGAGTTTGGGGACATGGTTGTGGTTATTGTTGTCGTCGTCGTGATCTTTAGTGATGAATTGAGTCGAGCTTTTTAGTAACATTATGTCACACAGGCCCGCTGCTGCCTGCCTGTCGCCCCAGGGCGGCCATCTTAAACACTCCACGCACGCACACACACACACATACTGCGGCTGCACGCGCGCGCACGCACACACACACACACACACACACAGTGACACACACTCGCACTGCAACTTTATAATATAATAATGTGCCTCTGCCTGTGTGCTGTAATTATGTCCATGTGCTGATGTAGACTATATTACATATAATGTAAAGCTTTATTATACTCATGTGCCTTTAATACTTACTTTAATGTTTTAGTGAAATACTTCACTTTGGTTTGCTTTTAAATTAAATATGAAGTGCTGTTGCATGGGTGGAAGAAGAATAGAAGATACAGGTTTTATTAACTTACTTTTATCAGACAAATACAAAATCTACTTTTCAGGGGGTCGTCATCTTGTTGACTTGTGGTGGACATTTTTTGTCAAATGTATTTGATCCATTTGTACGCTCTCATATTACTTGAAGTTGACATTCAGTAATTGGGTTTTATGATCAAAATAAGAACATTATAGTCCAAATTTGCCACAGACAAGACTAGTCTTTTTGATGAGCCCTGAAACTTTTTTTAGATTTTTTTTCCTTTTACTTAACTAAACTAAACACTTAACCTCTTGAACCCTATAGCGTTCCTATTCTGGGGGGGCAGACATTTGGCCTAAATAGCTGATCTACAAGCTCACAATACGGAAATTGCTTCAGCATATTTGTTGTAGATGGGGGGGGGGGGGGGGGGGAGGAGAGGGGGCTAGTATAGACCCCTGGGGGACTCATGTCATGGACAAAGTATGTATTTTTTAATTAAACATTAAACCTATGGAACTGTAATGTATATTATTCATTAGGTCGTTGTTGCGAAGTATAATGTGTTATCCTGTGTATATAAAAAAGCTGAATCACATATGCCAGTGGTTCTGAAACTTTCGTGCAGAGGACCCCCAATTTGATATGTATTTATTATGGTTGCGGAATCCCATCTGAATATGCTTTGTGGCAGGGACCCCCAGAAGAGAATATTTGTGTTAAAACAAAATGCCACATTACATTAAAATCTACATATGTTAAAAAATAGCAGACATGTACAGTTCAAGATACAAACTAACTGCGTGCTGTGAGCTTGTATATCTGCCTTTTTTTAAATAGCCAACGTATATATAAAATATGTATGGTTAAAATAAATTATGCTGTATCAACAAATTTAGCTGGGGACCCCCTGGAACCCCTCCCACGGACCCAGGGGGGGCCCCCGGGCTGGCACCACTTTGAGAACCACTGACAACCATTAGGCCGGGAAAGCATTGAACCTACCAAATATTTCAGAAGCTTCTACTGCGTGGTGTCACGTGACTCGTGACTGCTAGCTTTGGTGACACTCTGTCACCCTTTGATGAGTCATGTCACCATGCACGCTGCGCTAATAGCTGCAGCCTCATTGCTATACATCTTACCCCTTGTCCCTAAAATTAGTTGCCTTTTTTCTTTTACCATTTTGAAAAAACCCTTGAAAAAACAGGACGATGTAGATCGGCTAGTTGAACTATTTGAAAATGTTTTTACTTTTTAAAAATGGTAAAATAAATAAAGGCAAATAAGTTTAGGGGTAAGCACGACAATAGGGCCCTCAGTCTGTCTGTCTGTCATCATCTACAACGGGACGATAGGGGTATAGGCCTATCACAAAATATAAAAGTAATTAGTCCATATATTAGTGCAGTTCTAATTTTATTACACATTATAATCGTATTGAATCGATAACTAAATGATAAAGAGGTACCCCCCCCCATGATCATGTTCTTTTTATAATCGATTACATACTTGCTCACTCTCACTCGCTCACTCTGGGTGATGTCTCTTAATGCAGTGTTTCTCAAAGTGGGTGACCCTAGAGCCTAGGGTGCCACGAGATAAGTCCAGCTAGAGGTGCCTCATTCAGAATACTATGATAATATTTGGAATTTATCAATATATCACTTCAGTTTAACCACTTAGACCTAAATTGCAATGCGATGCGCTGTAACTTTTTGTATTTGAATCCTGAATCCCGTATTGAATCCTGTCCCAGACAGTATGGACACAATCAAGTATTACGATTTTCTTTTACCAAATACCTCGATATTGATTCTGTGACGATAATAAATAATATTTTTTATTGAATAGTTTATTAGTCAGAAATGTAAACGGAACGTGGTACAGTAAGACATGAAGGCTATAAAGGATAACACAAAAAAGTCCTGCGGACTTGTTTCCATTGTGCTCCTATGTATTCAATACATCAACAGAATACAAAATGATCACAATAATACATGGCATCAACACATACAAGCACTATGTAGAAAACAAATGGGACAATTCCATTTATCTCCCATTGTGCTCTCCTGATAGATGTTTTCTTCTCCTGATAGATGTTTTCTTCAGGACACTTTTGAAGGAAACCAGTGTTACACATACTTTCATGGATGGTGTCGGTCAGGGAATTCCACATTTTGGCATCAGAGCTAGTCCGCCTGTAGCCTGAGCTAACGTGTTAGGTTTCTGGTCTAGAGGGGCGGGTCGCGGCTGAGATTTGCGCACGCCCTGATTGGATCTCATCGATCTGTCCGTCACCCCCGGCCCCTCCTCTCCCCCCTAGTGCAGCGCTACGTCACATAATTTGGAGCGACGCCCACCCGGAAGGGTTGACTCCCACTTTAAGACCAGAGCGGCCAATGCGTTCCTCCAGGCTTTCAATTTTTGCACCAACAAAAATGAAAGCCTGGTACAGAGGCTAGTCCGCCTGCAGATCTGCACGCTCATGACGCATCACGGTACAACACGTACTGAGCTTGTAGATCTGTCATTTCATGTTCATTCTACACAGTTTAAAGGTGAATTCCATGCTAGAAGGCTTTCTTACCTTTATTTGTAGTTGTCACGTCCACACCAAAGTGGTCCAGGTGTTATTTTGTGCAAAAGCCCATTATTGGCTATTTCAATTGCATTGAATTGAATGGGGCATTGGGGCTAATTCACTTATTTCCATCGCTCAAAAATATAAAAGATTGTTATATATCCTCTCTTCATAATGTAAATAGTATCCCAAGCGGCACACTTTACTACTTATTTCGATGGAAATAAGCGAATATGGGGAAATAGCCAATAATGCACTTTTGCTCAAAATAACACCTGGACCTCTTTGGTGGGGACATAACTACAAATAAAGGTAAGAAAGCCTTCTAGCATGGAATTCTCCTTTAACATTTAACATTTTGACAAGCTTGGCTAGGTGCTATCATCATGGTTCCTCCCATACTGTCTCGTTTGGAGAGAGCTCAGTCTCTGGATGTAGTGGAGCCGTGGCATCATGTTGATACCAACTAGTAGAGGAAAGTGGGAACGCAAACCCTGGCTGGTGTAGAACCTGCCGGGCGGCAAACAAAAGACCCTGAACCTGCAGGAAGAGGTTGAAGGTGGACAAACTGTGGTCTAGGCACCCCCTGGGTTCCTTTGGGGGGTTCCAAATGGTCCCTTACAGGTCTGTAACCAAACTGGGACCAAATGGCACCAGGTGGAGTTTGTAAGGGTCCAAACTCCTTGAAATTAAATGGTTTGAGAACCACTGAATTGGAAGGCCTCAGGTATTCATGCAAGGGTGGCAAGTGGTAAATAAATGTGTAAGAAGTGAGAACCTTACTTAATCTCACCTTTACCCGTGGCGTAAGGTCGTTATTACAAGTGCTGCTGACGCTAATGCTACATTTGGTGTGTTCTCAGGCGTCAGGCGTGACCGTTAACGAAGAAGTCATCAGGGTGTTCAACGACATGAAGGTCCGCAAGTCATCCACCAGCGACGAGGTGAAGAAGAGGAAGAAGGGTGTGCTGTTCTGCCTGTCGGAAGACAAGAAGAAGATCATCGTGGAGGAGGGCAAACAGATCCTCGTCGGAGACATCGGAGAGACCGTCGACGACCCCTACAGCTGCTTCGTTAAGCTGCTCCCCCTTAACGACTGTCGCTATGCCCTGTACGACGCCACGTACGAAACCAAAGAGTCCAAGAAAGAAGACCTGATATTTATATTCTGGTAAAAGAAAAACACATACGCGTGCATAATATACGGGGGTTCCAGGGGTATCCAGCGGTTCACACTAAGCACATGGCAAGTATACAAGTCATGTTCAACTTGCCCAAAGGTCATGCCCACTTGCCCGACAAGTAATTCGTCCATAATAAAATAATAGGTCAGATTTAGGCCTCTTAGAACAAATTAATGTTATATCCAATCGATAACTGCGTGGCAACAGTCACTTTGAAAAACAGAATGAGAGAAACTGCTCGTTGTTAAAAGGTCGCATTGTTCTTCATGAATAGCCAATGATATTTATAATTAAGACCGCCGGGCAACCTGAAAGCAAACCACACCGATCGTTTTATTTACTTGCCACGGTCAGTCGGGCAACCGGCATTAGTGCAGGGGTCATCATCTTGTGGTGGACATTTTTGTCAAAATATTCTTTGTTGGCCTGTAGGAGTCGGACCATAACAGGTCTGTAACTCTGAGAGTGCACTCTCAGGCTCCTTTTACACCCAAAAGTACTTTGGTTCTAGAACTAGTTCCGTTCTTTATTTTTTATGATGGTTTACTTTATATCGCCTCTGCATCTTCCAAGCTGAAGAGTGACACGACACGCCCACCTTGATTCTCACTTCAAGAAGTATCTCAGGGCAAGAAGTATTTTTAGGGATCTGTAAGAATTAATTTGGTTTAAAATTAGACAGGGGGAAGAAAAAGAACAGAGCTGGTTCAACCCCGGTGGAAAAGGGGCCTCTGAGTGTACCAAAATGAAACCAAATGGACCCGTAACTCAGAGTTATGCAAATAAAACATTTGAGAACCACTTTACTAGTTGGATTCACTATAATGCCATTGTGTCGTAGTATATCTGTGTCATACATATTCTGAATAAAATCTGGAGACTTGACATTTAGTCAAGTAAGTAAGTAAGTAAGTCAGAGAGGCATGTTCAGCCAGGGTGCGGGAGTCTATCCCCGTTTCAATGCACTAGACCTCTGGGAGATTGAGTCTATCCCTGTTTCAATGTGCTATAGACCTCTGGGAGATGGAGTCTATCCCTGTTTCAATGTGCTATAGACCTCTGGGAGATGGAGTCTATCCCTGTTTCAATGTGCTATAGACCTCTGGGAGATGGAGTCTATCCCCGTTTCAATGTGCTATAGACCTCTGGGAGATAGGGTCTATCCCCGTTTCAATGTGCTATAGACCTCTGGGAGATGGAGTCTATCCCTGTTTCAATGTGCTATAGACCTCTGGGAGATTGAGTCTATCCCCGTTTCAATGTGCTATAGACCTCTGGGAGATAGGGTCTATCCCCGTTTCAATGTGCTATAGACCTCTGGGAGATGGAGTCTATCCCTGTTTCAATGTGCTATAGACCTCTGGGAGATGGAGTCTATCCCCGTTTCAATGTGCTATAGACCTCTGGGAGATAGGGTCTATCCCCGTTTCAATGTGCTATAGACCTCTGGGAGATGGAGTCTATCCATGTTTCAATGTGCTATAGACCTCTGGGAGATGGAGTCTATCCATGTTTCAATGCACTAGACTAGACCTCTGGGAGATGGAGTCTATCCCCGTTTCAATGCACTAGACCTCTGGGAGATGGAGTCTATCCCCGTTTCAATGTGCTATAGACCTCTGGGAGATGGAGTCTATCCATGTTTCAATGCACTAGACTAGACCTCTGGGAGATGGAGTCTATCCCCGTTTCAATGCACTAGACCTCTGGGAGATGGAGTCTATCCCCGTTCCAATGCACTAGACCTCTGGGAGATGGATTCTATCCCCATTTCAATGCACTAGACTTCTGGGAGATGGATTCTATCCCCATTTCAATGCGCTAGACCTCTGGGAAATGGATTCTTTTTTATAATTTATAATTATAAAAAACCACTGTCATGATGCATATAGACTGGGAGTAAAATTAATGACCTTGCCTAGGATTTTCTGAGTATGAAAATGGACCCTCTTCCAGTATTGCTGAATTAAATCACACTTCCAGAAGACATGCATAATAGTACCTACTTCCTTTTGACAATTGAAGCAAACTTCTGAGGCATTGGGAAAGGTGTGTAATACGTTCTGTGGAAGAATTTGAAAATTTATTCACGGATGTTTATAGAGGTACATTTAGGAAATATCTTGTTACGGATGAAGATCCATTCTTCTCGGTCAAACGTCACCCCAATATCCTCCTCCCATACTCGTTTCAGTGAGTCATAGGAGGAGGTACCAATATTAATCAGTATATGATATATATCTGAAATATGACCCTTCCTGACATCAGGGCTAATAAATAACTTTTCAATGTCTGTCATTTCAAAACGTAGTTTCCCCTCTCTCTGACTTTCCAAAAAGTGTCTGATTTGGAGATGGCCTACTTGAAGAAGTCCCTATTTGTAAGATGTACGATTTCATAATACTGTGGGTATATAAGTGTGCAATGTGGGCAATGCCCTTTACGTTCCAATCAGAGAATCTAATGTTTTGCAATTGGGCAGGAAAGTCTGGTTTGAGTCTGAGTGGTGAGTAGATTGACATGAATTTGGGAAGTATTTCCTCACATCCTTCCAAACCACAAGTGTATTATAGGGAGCGAAGTAGGCAGCAGGATCTTGTATGTTATCTACATTGTGAGTAAACGGTAAGGAGTCTAATGTTCTTGGGTGACACAACATTGCCTCTGTCTCAATCCAAATTGAGTTTTGTCTTTTTGAACAGCAACTTATCATGTGTTTTATCTGTGGGAGATGGATGCTATCCCCGTTTCAATGCACTAAACCTCTGGGAGATGGAGTCTATCCCTGTTACAATGCGCTAGTCCTCTGGGAAGATGGATGCTGAGGTGGAGCACCACGCCTACCATCAGCTCCCAGTACTTTAGTAGATGGATGCTGAGGTGGAGCGCCACGCCTACCATCAGCTCCCAGTGCTTTCCGCACAACTTCAAGCCGTGCTCCTCATACACTGAGTTGGCGGTGCCTGGGTTTGAACCCATGGCGTTGCGATCGAAAGGCCAGTGCTCTACCGACTGATGGGCATTATGATAAAAATAAGAAGATTATGATGGTGTGCAAAACAGAAAATCTATAATTTTCCACCGACAACTTAAGACCAGGTCTTTGCCACAGACACATTTGTCCGTGTACAGATGACCCCTGTGTTAGTGTCAACCCTTGTACGATTGTGTGTGTGCGTGATGTGCGTGTTCACACACATTGGGCGGAGTAGGACACACCAGCAGTGACAGACAGACAGACACAACCAGGCTACTGTTCAGCTATATTTTCTATTTTATTCTATTCAGTTCTGCTTTTTAACATTCCATGCCATTGTGCCTAACTTGAGTAACACTGTTTTGCGTGATATTACTGTACTGTACTTACTGTGTTTGTATTGTTGTATTTTCTTCTCACCAGGGCACCAGAGGGCGCGCCTCTGAAAAGTAAAATGATCTATGCTAGCTCTAAAGATGCCATCAAAAAGAAGTTCACAGGTGAGTTGATCCTTACTGTAGCTTTTCAATCCATATATGATACAAAAAGGGGGACATCCAAATAACCCATGGGAGGTGTAAGTCTAGTTATCATACATAGACTTCAAAAAGAGAGATAAACCTTCCAGGGAACAAAGACGGACAACTTACCGCATCATCAACTTATTTATTAGCACGATGCGTTTCAACGTGAGCTTTGTCAGGTGCTATCCATATACCGTAGCTATGAGCTATCTATATAGCTCATAAGTTGTCCGTCTTTGTTCCATTCCAAAGACCGCTATTCCAACTCGCCGCATTACTAATCCTGTCCCTAACCCTAACTGCCTGGGGTTAGGGCAGACCCTCATGCTAGGTACACTGGTAGCTAAGAAGAAGAATTTTAACAGAGTGACTCCTACAGAACCCTATTTGTCTCGATGACTTAATGCATTTGTATCCTTGATACACAGGCTGGGTTGCAATGGGCAGAAGTTAGTTGGTATTGTTATGTCTTGTGTCAGTCTTGTCTATTTAAAAAATCCAATAAAAAACGAATATATATATAAGACTCACCCATGGCTTCTGTGTGCGGTTAGGGTTAGTAGTGTAGGATTATTGAACACGTCATGAATTTCCTGGAAATATTTTGAAATTTTCCAGTCCTAGAAAAGTGTCATGGAAAAAATATGGCTATTGATTTAGTTAATAAAAACATTTTCCAAAACATATGCATAACATTACACGAGATATGTAGCATAAGTCGTTTTGCGCCGAACGGGACAATATACTGTCAGGTGTGCAATTTCTCCATGTTTTCCCTCAATTTCTCTCTGTGTGTCCGGTGTGCTGCACACTCATGGGCAGGGCCGGATTTACCCTCCCGAGGCCCCCCGGGCTAGACAAGGGCCCGCACAGCCGCGCAGCCCGGAAAACAATTGCCGTATTTTGTTTTAATTTCGCTGTAATTTTGGGGTACCCAGCCCCCCCAAAAGAGAGAGGCAGGCAGGCAGGCAGACAGACAACTAGTCGACATTGGCAGGGGTTTCCACAGCTACCCCGCAACACAGCGTCACTGTCTGCAGTGCAGACAGCAGAGCAGAAGCTCTCAATGTTTTAACCATAATACTAAATATTCAATAACTAAACATAAATCTCACTTGAATTGGATTGCAATAATTCAAATTATTGTAAGCCCACCCTAGCCCAATGGTAAATCCGCCTATGCTCATGTGTAACCATGTCGGGTGCGCATAAAATCAACCCCCCCCCCCTGCGTTGTAGATTGGCTATTTTCACAATGTTGCCTCTTTTCTTACGTGGGCTAATATTTGACAATGTGGCCAGTTTGGTATTAAAAATCACACTTGTGTGAAGTGAGCGGCGCTCTTATAATCATACATCATCATACATCACATTCCGTGCTCAGCCAATCAAATCATCACATTCTGTTATACAAACACATTTCGTGATCATACACACAAACACACAAAGCTGTGCATAGGAGGGGCTAGCACCCCTCAAAAAGTACAAGCTCACAGCGCGTCACGGATATCTTTGAATTACAAAAAACGTTTGAGTTAGAAGCCGGCATTTATAAAATCAGCCTCGGAACAGCATGTGCACGTGCACAGCATAGCTGCGAGGTCTCGTGTGTGTGTGTGTGTGTGTGTGTGTGTGTGTGTTTGTGTGTTTGTGTGTGCGCGGTGCGTGTGGTACACGTGCATAGGTGCACAGCGCTGCTGTGAGGATGACGGACAGATGTTCATTCACCAATGAGGTGTTGATGATTGTTGGAAACTTAGATTAGATTTGCATATTGTATTTTGTATTTGTCTTTACTTCTTATCTTTGTCTGTTTAAAGGCCCTTTCAGGGCGTGTGCACAAACAACCACGCGCGTGACAATCGGCTTCCCCGCACGCCCAAAATAAACGCACGCCTCTCATAGGAAATGAATTACAAGACGTGTCAGTCGCTCCCTGTGTGAAGAGGCCTTTATGCTTCTAACTTTTGTGACCTTTTTTCTTTGTCTTTTTTAATTGCATAATTTGGAATATCAATACAAAAAAAGATTTGTTGAAAATGAATATATGTTTAAGTTGTGGTGGTGGAATGATGAGAGTGGCTAGTTCTAAATCTCATACGCCTGACCGACAACGTGTGCACGAGTGGCTAATTGCACTGCGTAGCCTTGCAATGCATTGCTGCACTTGTCTGGTCCCATGTCCTGGGGGATAGGAGAATCCTTGTCTGGTCCCATATCCTGGGGGATAGGAGAATCTCTGGTCCCATATCCTAGGGGATAGGAGAATCTCTGGTCCCATATCCTGGGGGATAGGGGAATCCTTGTCTGGTCCCATATCCTGGGGGATAGGAGAATCTCTGGTCCCATATCCTGGGGGATAGGGGAATCCTTGTCTGGTCCCATATCCTGGGGGATAGGAGAATCTCTGGTCCCATATCCTGGGGGATAGGGGAATCCTTGTCTGGTCCCATATCCTGGGGGATAGGGAAATCCTTTTCTGGTCCCATATCCTGGGGGATAGGGGAATCCCAGATTATTATTATTATTATTTCTTTAAAGATACTTTTGGGGGCTTTTTGCCTTTATTGATAGATTTTACAGTAGTTGGACAGGAAAGGGGACATAGAGATGGGGGGAAGACACGCTGCAAAGGTCGTCGGGATCGGGACTGGAGCCTTCGGCCTGACAGAGCTTGGCGTAAAATGTATGGATCGATCAGGCAAATTTTGTCAAATAATTTTATCTCAACCTGATGCATACACTCAGCCATAGCTAACAGCAACATAAAGTGAGCTAAAACATTTTGTAAAGATCCAAATGAAAGATTACGAAACTAAATAAATGTGTTACTGTGTGTGTGTGTGCGTGTGCGTGTCTTGCAGGTATTAAACACGAGTGGCAGGTGAACGGCCTGGACGACATCCAGGACAGAGCCACGCTGGCGGACAAACTGGGAGGGAACATGATTGTTTCTCTGGAAGGAAAGCCGGTGTAAACGTAACGGGACACTCGGACCACCAGAGCCTGCGTGCCATGCCATCTCCTGGACCCCTATAGCAGACCCCATGTACACTTGTACCCCCCCCCCCCCCACCCACCGAGAGAAGCAGCCCCGTCTTGCAAGCTGGCGCAACGCTGCGCGTTGGTACGCGACGCGTTGCGCCAGCTTGCAGGCGGGCTACGCTCACCGCGCGCCACCAAGTACGACTTAGGCTTCTAACTTAGGGATGCACCGACGTGTCGGCCGCATGTCGGTATCCTCCGATGTTTTGCCGTTATCGGTCAATGTCGTTATCGTTAGACGGACATTAACCGACGGCGGCAGACGGCGTTTATCTGTTGTTGATGAGCATACAGTACGCTTTGCGTCGGCTCTGTTGTTAATTGTGTTGGTTATCCGCAGCCTGGATCAGGTGTTCAAGCTGTAGATTCTGAACGTTTATTTCTTGTATTGACGATGTATTTGTTTCCCTGGCACAACAGGGGGAAATAAAAACAACAATAACTAAAATACACATATATCAGTATCAGCTAAGTTTTTATTTTAGACATCGGTATCGGCCAAGAGTTTCCGTATCGGTGCATCCCTAGTACTTTTACCGCACCACCGACCCCACTACCAGTCAGCCGGCCTCCCCACTGTCCTGTCTCCAGCTTCCTGAGGCTTCATCATTACTATCCTTATTATTATTATTATTACCAACATTATTATTTTATTTTATTTGTCTGGTTTTTCCTTTGTTTTTTTATTTTTTGTTTCATTAAAAGCTACAGTCCGGGAGGGGTGCGCCTTACCGTGCCGTGGCGGCTCAGCCAGCTAGTATACACAAACCATATCGCCTGGTTTATACACGAAAATACAGGTCATTAATAAAGCCGGTGTGATCTTGTCGATCGCCTGTTATATATGAATCTGGCTTTATGCTCCTAGCGAGCGCGAGGACCCGGGTTCGAATCCAACTCCCATTCTTGTCTCAGATGTCTCTCTCTATGTCTCTCTCTCTCTCTCTCTCTCTCTCTGCGCTTGGTTGCCTGTCTACACTGCTCCGTCTGGCTCTGAACATGACGCATACAATGCCAAAAATATATCTTTGAACGTTAAATATTTTTGTAAAAGCTATCTAGAGTAAGTATCTATAATGTCCGTTGTGTCCCTCTCTCCCCCAACAGAGAGAGGTATTTGCAATATTGTACGAACTGCAACGTGTCCAATCCGGCACCGTCCGCTTCAAATAACTTTATTGACATTGTCAAAACTAGTTGCATTCATTAAAACACCTCCAAACACTGCAGGTGCACTAGTTACATTCATTAAAGATGGAGTGCCGTGATCCCCCCCACCTTAAAACATGATCTTCAGGTACTATGATTATACTAGGAGAAAGATTTTTTTCAAAATGTACAGAACGTGTTCAAATGATGCCACACCCACCAGTTAATTAAGTATGCCTGGTTTGCCTGGTGGGTGGTGATCCACCTCAACTGAAGCCACACCCACAGCTGTTGTATACAATAAAGGGGGAGGGGTTAGGGAAGACATATTGTGATGTGTCACTATATCACATGTGTCATTTTGATTGGGCCTTTCGACTCAAATGCTTTCAGCTTTCCAAAAATACACTGGTAAGGCATATTTCAATATTCTAAGCACACCTGGGGGTCTATTAGAGTAATGTTAACTCCATAGACACATACCAAAACAGAAAACGATCACAGCACTCCATCTTTAAAACAAAGTCCCGGATTGTAGCTTTCAGTCAGAAGAGGAGTGTTTCTTTCCTCCTCTGTTCAGTGACAAAACAACAGCAAAGGATTTAGCTCCCTTTGCTCTTTTTTTCTCTTTTTTTCTTTTTCTTATGATTTTATTTATTCGAAACATTGTTCTGTTGTCATTCAGTGTTATGAGAACAACAAACACACAGTGGTTATTATTATTATTATTATTAGACTATGCATTATGACGAGGAGGAGGAGGTTTCTGCGTTGCGTCGAGACAAAGAGGTTGTTGTAACTACATTTTGTTTTATGTATTTAAAGTCTGCGATGTTTGGTTCACGCCTTACTTTCATTTTGAATGTAAAAGTCACAACGAGACCTCTTGATTTTTTTTTTTAAACAATATTGAAGAAGACCTATCGGTAAATAAATGAATGAATGAATGGCAACACTATAATAGTACAGTACCAGTACAGTATAGTACACAGTACAGTACTAGTAAGAGTACACTATAACAGTACAGTACACTAATACGGTATGCAGTACACCATAGCAGGACACAGACTCTGAAGCCTTACATTACACAGAGAGATGTTTGTCGCTGAGATCGCTGAAAAAAGAAGAAAAAAAAAAAACGCCACTTTGCAATAAAAAAAAGAAACGTGTGGCAAGCCTGAGACACTGTCTGATGCCTCGTCTGTCTGTCTGTCTGACTGTCTGTCTGTCTGTCTGACTGTCTGTCTGTCTGTCTGGTGAGACAAAGGTCAGAGAGAGCTGATCTTCTGCATTATGCTACAGCATACATGGGCAACTGGCGGCCCCCACCTTCACTTAATGTGGCCCTCAGGTTAATATTGGAATACTGATAAATTAGTTATTTCAGCTGTTATAATTCCAATCGGCTTTAATTACATAAGTCTAAAATACTTTTCAGGGTTCCAATTCCAAAATGTATTAAATCCAGAATTTTAAAGAATTCAGGAGTTAAATTCAAATATAGCCGATCTACAAGCTTTTGAGCTTGTAGAATGTAGATCGTCTATTTTTGCTATGACCTATTTTTGCTCTAACCTATGCTATGATTTTAATATGCAATGTGGCCCCTCTGGAGTGAGTGTATAAATATAGTGGCCCTCTCCATCGTCAAAGTTTCCCACCCCTGTGCTACAGTATGATCTTTAGAAACCCCAAAATAAGGAACTACACTTTAGAAACGAGCCCAAAATAAGGAACTACACTTTAGAAACGAGCCCAAAATAAGGAACTACACTTTAGAAACAAGCCCAAAGAAAACACAACCAGCAACTACCATGCAAGCGACTTTACAGAAAAACAAGCCAAAGGTCGATTCGGCTTATATTAACCTGACATAGCAACAGGCTGTGACAATGCAGTCACATGTAAAGGTAGACTCTTCCCGGCTCTGGGGCGTCTGTATCTCGAGGGAAGGCAACATGGAGGCAAGCTTTCCCGAGATTCCTTGCAAAGCATAGCGGAAGCAAAGTGTACGTAATGGAAGGTGATGTTCGGTAGGCCAATCAGAGGCGCGACTCCCTCTTTCCCAGCGGCACTCCCGGAAGTCCCGGAAAAGACACGCTGTGATTGGCCAGTAGTCACTTGAGTGGCAGTTCCGCAGCATGCCTTCAGCACTTCCGCTTGACTTCCTCCTCCCGTTCAAGGACTGTATAAAGAGGACGGGAAGCGAAGACCGTAAGGGCGCCGCCATGTTGCTCACATGGTGCTCCATGGAAGGAAAGAAACATGCGCAATGGGCTTTATGCAGCCAACACTTCCGCGTTCAGCTTCCTTGGTCTGCAACTGCGCATGTTTCTTTCCTTCCATGGAGCACCATGTGAGCAACATGGCGTCGCCCGTACGGTCTTCGCTTCTTGTCCTCTTTAGACAGTCCTTGCTCCCGTTGGGAGACAGGTCGCTCCAACGAGGCATCTATATTTTTGTAACAACTATGGTGACAACTGAATAAGTGTGGAGGAAGTGAAGCCCACATTTACTTCCTGTGTTTTTGCCCCAGTAAGCTCCTTGGGAAACGGGTGGATAGGGCAACGGTTCACGTCGTGCAAGGTGCCAGATGTTGCATTCATCACAAGCGCTTCAGCGCCTAGGATTAGGATGCACAAACTAAATAAATACATACTACGCTGTTGGACCCGCTGTCTGACATGCATTCAGAATAAGTGAGAATGTTTGTTTGGCTCAGCAATTAGTCTCAGTCTCCCATTAATGCTCTAGTGCTGGACAACTGCTAAAGGTCAAACAACTGCCAGAATACTTTTTTTGCACCCTGCCGAATAAAGCTTTAACTGTCCGAGTTTTCTCCTGCCTTCCTTCTACCTGTTACTGTACCAGCCCTGCTCCTGAGATGCAGCGGACCAGCCTACAACAGGCTAGAGGCGCCGTGAAAAGCGCTTGTGCCAACCCATTTCGACCTGAGGACGATTCTACAAATGCCTTCTAAATCCTGATAGTTTTCTTGAAAAACCCATGTTTCTATGTCAGTGGTTCTCAAACCTTTTCATGTCAAGGACCCCCAAAAATATATGTATTTGTTCACCGACCGCCATCTGAAAATAAGTTGTTCCAGGGACCATCCAGAAGCAAAGACATCAGTTAAAAACGTTCGCTCTGAAAGAATAATCAATCAAAGATTTGCAATACATTTTCACAATTTTTCAAAAATAGCAGACCTACAAGCTCGTAGCGCTGCCCTCGGTGCCGCACTATGAACTTGTAGATCTGCTATTTTTCAATAGCTAAAGTATAACAATGCTTAAAACACCAAAAGGGGTTCCCGACCCAAAATGGGTTAAACTGCCTTAAAAGTGATAATCCAAGCTAATAGAAACGGCAGGCTTTCTATTCCTGAAACCTTGCAATGAAAAGGTTTCTTAACTGCCAACAGCCCTCCTATATGAGACACAGACCGAGTAGAAACAAATGGCATTTTATCATGAACATGAGGACCACCAATTATATGAAGATAGGTTGAAAAGTGGTGAAGTGGTGCTTTAAGAGGCCATAGGCTATATACATGAGATGGATGGGGTGGCCTATGGAACCTCATGTCTGTTAAGAGGCCATACATGAGATGGATGGGGTGCTATGGCACCTCATGTCTGTTAAGAGGCCATACACGAGATGGATGGGGTGGCCCATGGAACTGCATGTCTGTTAAGAGGCCATCCATGAGATGAATGGGGTGGCCCATGGAACCTCATGTCTGTTAAGAGGCCATCCATGAGATGGATGGGGTGCTATGGCACCTCATGTCTGTTAAGAGGCCATACATGAGATATAGATGGGGTGATATGGCACCTCATGTCTGTTAAGAGGCCATACACGAGATGGATGGGGTGCTATGGAACCTCATGTCTGTGGTGTTGGAAGCAAAAATAAATGGACATTTCTTGCACGTTAGTTCACATTGAAATTGACCTGCTTGTTGTGCTTGACTGCACTCACTCTGCTGATAAATACTGACTACACAAAGTACACATATGACATAAGTACACATATCATTGTTGATTGTTCTTCCTTAATAAATATGCTGTTAGTTGACTTGGGGCTCCCCTGTTCAAATTTCATTTGATTTGACGGCTGTCTTATAGATGTAGTGGTGGTTTTGGTGGCTTTTGTGGAATTTGTGCGCGTGCGTGCGAGCGAGCGAGAGATAGAGAGACTTGGACCTCACATACAGGGATTTGTGTCACTATCAGGCCTGGATTGGCCACAGGACGTATACTGTACCAGGCATATGCCCGGTGGGCCGGTCTGGGACTAATGTTAAATGAGTTGTCTGTTGGTTGTGTATAATTTATTAATTTGTGTTGTACTGTAAATGTGGTAGTGTTAAGGGCTTGTATTTCAAGTTTTTGTATATGGTCCTCGACCCGAAAAGTCAAGAGTATCTGAGCGCTGGTTGTGGTGGGCCAGTCTGGGCCAGATTCTGCGAAAATGTCCGGGCCGAATTATTGTCTCGGTCCAGCCCTGGTCACTATTATATTGCCAGGATCCATGATCTTTTTAAGTTGTAACTGGAAGTATCTGGCTATAGTTCTATAGTGTGCTTTGTGAAATACTCTTGACCATCTGACTTCTACAAACTATACGCTACCAACTGCCCATGTAGGCCTACCCTACATCCTGTCACCCATGCCTCTTTGGGCAACTTTGAAGATGGAGAGAGCCACTACAATGCCTCACTGCACTCCAGAGGGCCATATAAGCATATTTCGGACATAGCAAAAAAATTGCCGATCTACAAGTTCAAAACGCGTCGCACTGCGATGCGTTTTAAGCTGGTAGATCAGCTATTTTGCTATATTTTAATTGAAATCCTGAATTATTATTTTTTGCTATTTTTGAATTGGAATCCTGAAACATGGACATAACAAAAAGAAAATAACATTCTAATACTAGTCATTCAGCTACTAATATAGACTGAAGTAATTAAAAGCGCGTCATGTTTGGAACTGTAACGTCTGAATCAATACTATATCAGTATTCCGATATTAACCTGCGGGCCGCATTAAGTGAAGGTGGGGGCCACATGCGGCCCCCGGGCCGCCAGTTGCCAATGTATGCATCTTTGTTTTTCACAGATTCAAGTGGATTCCCAAATTAAACACTTCAGTTGTCTGAGAAAAGCACATAAGTTACATGAAAATCCCTAAACATTTTCATTTCTTTAATTTGAATCGTCTACAGCTGCTGTATGTGAAAATGAGTGACTTTAGGTAACTTATATTGTGATTTAGTAGTAAACTTGTCAAGTTGCCTTGACTTTGAGGCGGGAGCACATTGCCTTGTGGGGCCTCCTCCCCCCACAGCAACGGTAAGGGAAACACCCGGCTTAAGTGCTTAATGGGACCCAGCTAACACAATTTCCTGCATGCATGTTTATTTATGGCGTACACACAATGTACACTGTCAAAAACAACCAGGCCACTGTATTAACTTGTTGAATGTTTGTCTCAGAACAAAGGTCGCAGACAGGCTGGACAATTCCAAGAAGCCATCATGGTGAACGTTGCTAAAGTCTGTAACATACTAACTACAGTATAACCATTTTGACAGCAAATTTTGATTTTAGTTTTAGTCATCATAGTCTCTTGAACAGTTTTCATTTAGTTTAGTCACATTTTAATTAGTCACCTGGAATGTGTTAGTATTAGTCGAGTCTTAGTCGACTAAATCTACAGTTGATTTAGTTTTTAGATTAATCGGCAAACACATCGGTATCGGCCAACATTGGCCCTAAACCGATATATCGGTAATCGGTATTGGTAAAATAATATATCGGTTTATAGCAGATAATTTATTTTATAATAATTATGTTGAAAAATAAATAAAAAAGACTGAAAAAGCCTTTTGTGACGATGAAAGACTGCAGATTCTATCCGTGTTTTCTGGGGAAGCTTTCAAAAGGGTCAACAAGTTGGAACATTTTTAAATAAATAGTAAATGGTGCATTTATATGGTGCCTTTATTTGTTTTTAGTTTTTACTCATTGCTGACTGTCTGAATACCAAAAAAGAAAAAAGGTCATTAAAATTATGACATATTATTGCTTATATTAGCTTTAAATTGGAAACATAAACGAGGCGCTAATTACATCTCCCATCAGTCATGATTCCATGTCACTGCACGGGAGACTACACCATCACTGTGGGTGTGGCCTTCCAGACGTGGGCGTATCACGGGAGACTACACCATCACTGTGGGTGTGGCCTTCCAGACGTGGGCGTATCACGGGAGACTACACCATCACTGTGGGTGTGGCCTTCCAGACGTGGGCGTATCACGGGAGACTACACCATCACTGTGGGTGTGGCCTTCCAGACGTGGGCGTATCAGCAAGAAAATATTCCAAATATTCCACTTCTTCTGAGATGTATGTATAACACACACACACACGCACGCATGCAAACACACACACACACACACACACACACACACACACACACACACACACACACAAGCAAACATTTAAAAAACATTTTCCGTGTGTGTGTGGGTGTGTGTGTGCATGCGTGCGTGTGTGGGCTGCTGGCCAGGCGCACATGCAGTGAACTTCTCTCGCTGTGGAGAATTTGATCTGCAGGCAGCGGCCCTGCAGTCCTTTGCTGCTATTTATGGACAACGCATATTTCTGAGTCTTGTCATCGACGTTGTCTACAAATGGCAAAACTAAACACACACACACACACACACACACACACACACACACACACACACACACACACACACACAGAGAGACAGAGAGAGAGAGAGGACTGAAGATACTTTGAATTAAAAGAAGATATCCTGGTTTGAGATTACTTGTTTGTAACATAAAGTAACCAGAGAATAATGTGCTGAACTAAATGAGCATAGTTTAATTGTTTTCAATCTTTTGCAGACCTGTGTAGTTGAGTCTGGTTTTTAGTTATTTTCTACGAGAAGTTCTTCAGACCTAAACAGCGTGGTTATGGCACAGAGAGCATGATTTTGAAGGAATAACGTATTCACATATCATATATGTATTTTATTGATTGATTCTGACTTTTACTTTAAATGTCTACGATATAGTCTTGATAGATCCGAGGCTACATATTTTCCTCGCCACGTCCTAAAGAAGTCACTTCTCCTGTGTGTCGAAACCGGTCTGAGTTTGGTGGCTTTTTCCTGGTTTAATATGTGATGATGGCCCGTTCTAGATAATAAAGGTTTTTTCCTGTTTTATATTATGTGATGATAGCCCTGTCTAGAAAATAAAGTTTTTTTTTTTTTAATCTGTAGGAGGAGAAGAGGACACTGGAGCAACACGGACATTTCAACCCTTTTTAGGTGCTAGTACAAGAAAAATCACACCCATGTGAAGACGTGAGGGGCGCTGACTTATCATCGTACGTCATCCTACATCATCTCATTCCGCCTTCGTCTGCAATGTTTGTGTTTACACAAACGCTCAAAATTGTCCATTCATTGTCAAAGGCATTTAATGTTTGTGTTAGGACAACGTTTTTCCACGCACACACCAAAAGCCGGCTATTACCCCTCAAAAGAACTGCTTTTGAATGTGTCCTTGTGTGCTTTGAAGCCTGGCCGTCCCCTCAGGACACCTCTTCTCCTGACCTGAAAAGGAATAGAAATAGCCTGGACACTAATGGAGCAGACCAACGTGCATACTTCACTTACGTAGTGGAATTAAGCTTTGACCAGGAGTATTATAAAGTAGGCCTCTCTGTACTCTGACTCACTCAAGTACTGGTGTTGAGTACTACTTTGACTTAAGTACTGGCGTTGGGTATTATACTTGTCCAGAGCCCTGCTGTGTACAATAGACTACACAACATGCTGTGTACAATAGATTACAACATGCTGTCTACACTAGACTACAACATGCTGTCTACAATAGACTACAACTTGCTCTCTACACTAGACTACACGACATGCTGTCTACAATAGACTACACAACATGCTGTCTACAATAGACTACAACATGCTGTCTACACTAGACTACACGACATGCTGTCTACAATAGACTACACGACATGCTGTCTACAATAGACTACACAACATGCTGTCTACAATAGACTACAACATGCTGTCTACAATAGACTACACGACATGCTGTCTACAATAGACTACACAACATGCTGTCTACAATAGACTACAACATGCTGTCTACACTAGACTACACGACATGCTGTCTACAATAGACTACACAACATGCTGTCTACAATAGACTACAACATGCTGTCTACAATAGACTACAACATACTGTCTACAATAGACTACAACATGCTGTCTACAATAGACTACACGACATGCTGTCTACAATAGACTACACGACATGCTGTCTACACTAGACTACAACATGCTGTCTACACTAGACTACACGACATGCTGTCTACACTAGACTACACAACATGCTGTCTACACTAGACTACAACATGCTGTCTACAATAGACTACAACTTGCTGTCTACACTAGACTACACGACATGCTGTCTACAATAGACTACACGTCATGCTGTCTACAATAGACTACAACATGCTGTCTACAATAGACTACAACATGCTGTCTACAATAGACTACAACATGCTGTCTACAATAGACTACAACATGCTGTCTACACTAGACTACAACATGCTGTCCTGTCTACAATAGACTACACGGCATGCACCACGCAATGCTTTATTTAGTTTCCATTGCTGTGCCTCTTGGTTTGCGCCACATGACCTCTGACCTATAGACAAACGGCAGCAACTGCTTGTTTAAAAGGTCATGGGTCACGATTAGGCTTTAGGGCAGGGGGTCTTCAGCAGGGGGTGCGGGTCCTCAGAGATAAACTGCAGGCATTTATATGGCATTTTGAATGGCCGATTTTGATATGCTACCGATTATACCAGTGGTTCCAAAAGTGGGGTCCAGGGACCCCCAGGGGTACCTGAGGGAGTTCCAGGGGGTACCCAGCTAAATGATAGTTTGGAACCAAACTCTGAGAGCGTACAAATGTACACTCTCAGAATTAACTTTGATTTTACAATATAAATTGGAGTCCCAGAGATATAGAAATGCCATTAAATGGGGGTCCGTAGACTAAGGTATGTCAAACTGGGGGTCCTTGAAATTAAACGGGTTGAGAATCACTGCTAGAGCCGTAAACATCTTCTCTTATGGGGGTCCCTCGCATGTCTTTTCAAATGGGTGTCCGCAGGGCTAATTAGTGTCAATTTGGGGGTTCTTGACATGGATTATACCGTGCATCACTGATATACTGACACACAGTGAACTACCATGGTGACAGATACTGACACGGTGACACCAGTGTTGCCACATTTGCTTAGTGTAAGCGACTTTGGGCTGTTCTGTAAAGTCGCTTGGAAATATAGAGTAACGTAATAATGTATGTGCGTGAGTGACATCATCATACCCGGACGTTATGCGGAACACCTACTGAGTGGCAAAAACTAAATAAATGGTGCATTTATAGCGCCTTTATCCAAGGCGCTTTACATAGATTGTGCATTACATTCACCCATTCACACACACATTCATATACACCGATGGTGGCGAAAACCATGCAAGGCACCAACCAGCACATCAGGAGCAATTAGGGGTTCAGTGTCTTGCTCAAGGACACTTCGACACTAACTCTGGGGGAGCCCGGGTTCGAACTGGCAACCTTAGCGGTTACCATCCGGAAACTCTACCGTACCGCCGCCCCTAACTAATAAACTACTTTCTGACCTTGACAGCCCAGACATCCAAACAGAAAAGTCCTATATCTGATTGCATTAAACCACGTTAAACTCACTTTGACACTCATTTTATGCATGCGCATACCCTCTTATTTATTGGTTGTTGCAGTTAATTTGGGGGGGCTTGTGTTGTGTGGTGTGGTTGCTTATTTGGGCTGGCTGTCTAATGGCGTTGTTCTCAAACATTGTCACGTCAAGGACACCTGTATGTTTCTGTCCGCGGACCCCCATCTGAAAATGTTCCGTGACCCCCATACAAGACGTGTGTATTCAAAATGTTCCAAATATTTCACACGTTTTTTTCAAGATGTATTTTTGTAAAAAGCCTTGTACATGCGTTGTGTGAGCTTGTAGATATAGTATTTTATTCAAATGGAGATCATAGGCCTATAGTGCAACTGCATGATGATGATACTATATTTAGTCATTTAGCTGGGGACTCCCTGTGTGTGTGTGTGTGTGTGTGTGTGTGTGTGTAACGTGCGTGCATGCGTGCATGCGTGCATGCGTGCATGCGTGCGTGGTGCGTGCGTGCGTGTGTGTGAGAGAGCGAGAGAGATTGTAGTTTGTGCATGCAACATTGTTGCTGCTCCTGCTTGCTATGCTAGTGTGTCTGCAGCAAGCTAGCCTGCATGTCTTGTGCACAAGGAGGAGAGGGACTCAACAGCATAATGAATTGCCCTGTTGTTGAAATGTGGTTATACTGTACAGCAGTGGTTCCCAAACGCTCTCATGTCAAGGACCCCTAAAATGACACTCATTAGCCCATGCCACAGACCGCCTATTTGAAAATATATGCCAGGGACCCCAATAAGAGAAGATGTTTGCAGCTCTAGCTGTGATTCTCAACCTGTTCAAGGACCCCCGGTTTGATATGCATAAGTCTATGGACTGGCATTTCTATCTCTGAGACCCCCAATTTAACACAATTGTAAAATCAATGCTAATTTAACTCTGAGAGTGTACAAAGGGAACCAAATGGACCCGTATAATTTCGATGGAACTGCCTCAAGGACCCCTGGGGGTCCCCAGACCCCACTTTGGGAACCACTGAGTACACTTGCCTGCATGGTAGGCTTTTACTAGGCTACAGTACACAGCCTCTCCACACCACCAAGACTCTTACAGCGCCTCCTCATGGCCACATGCAGTAACTGAGGCCTCGTGGACTCAGGCTAAACTGTTTTTTATGATCATTATGGGTCATCCAAATAACATATTAAAAATAGAGTATTGTGGACCATGGTAAATTCAGGGGTTGAAACAAAGTTATTGGAGTAGGCCTACCGTTACAAACCTATAAGGCAACATAAATATAAGTTTATAATGTGTTTATATGTGTGAAACTAGGGTTTTTTCATGATTCTGAATCCATTCCAAGCATTAGTTTTGCACGGAAAACACTCTAGTTCAATGTTTGTTTTAAAAACGCCATTGACAATGAAGGGAAAATGTATGTCATCTTGTCCCTAACACAAACATTAAATGCCATTAACGGTAAAGAGAATATACTGTTTGCTTTGTCACCATTTGTTTTACATCACCATTACATCACCTAATCATAGCAACATGAGTTAGACTTTATAGCGCCCCTCACTTCACACGGGTGTGATTTTTAATTATGTTATTTGGATGACCCTATAAGGATCATAAAAAAACGTAAGCTTAACTGGCCCCTTGTCCTCCGAGGTTGAACCGTTTCAGTCCTAATATGGAACCAGTTCAGAGTGTTTCCACTGCACATGAATTGGTTCAGATCCCAAAGCTTATGATACAGTATGCACCACTCCATAGGTTACTGATAAAACATATTGCTTCATTAATGTGTTATACATGTGAACTCAAGGCAGACTATTTCACTGTTGCTATACATAACTTAATACATTACGTACATAAGACGCCCTGAGGGCGAGAAGCGAGAAGCGTGCACACATACACACCTGCGGGTGACAGGCCGGGAGACTGCTGGGCGAGCGCTGGCACTTTTGTCAGATCAACATATGGAATGAATTATGTACTGGCCATATATGGAGCGTGTCTTGAGTGTATATACAGTACAGGGTTTGATGAGGTCAGATCAACATAAGGAGTGTCCGAACAGGTCAGCTGGAGATCTAAGGGTGGCAGTACAGTTTGATGAGGTCTGGCTATATATGGAGCGTGTCTTGAGTGTACAGGCGCAGGGTTTGATCAGTCAAAAGGGAGACATCGAAGAGGAAGGACGAATGGGGAAGGATCAACTTATTTAATGTCAGTGTACAGTATCGCCGTAACGGTATATATGGAATTGGAATGCACTTATTTACTCAAATGTTAAATATTAAATGGTAAATAAATGGTAAATGGGGCATTTATATAGTGCCTTCATCCAAGGTGCTTTACATAGATTGTGCATTAGCATTACATTCACCCATTCACACACATTCATACACCGATGGCGGCGGAAACCATGCAAGGCACCAACCTGCACATCAGGAGCAATTAGGGGTTCAGTCATTCCGTCTTGCTCAAGGACACTTCGACACTAACTCTGGGCAGCCCGGGTTCGAACTGGCAACCTTGCGATTACCATCCGTCCACTCTGGCTAAAAGAAAACTCTAAATTCTGTCCGGATTGAGAAGATCAAAGGGCCGATCCTGGCCCCCGGACCGCATGTTGCCCATGTGATAGATGATCAAACTGAAGTGAAAAGGAACAGAAAGAATGTTAACTATCTGAAATTAAGTAGCTGAATACAACTTAAAACAAAACCAATACCATGAGTATGATTTGATGGCTAAATTTGATGTCAAAACTTTAAAAGACATTTTTTTACTGAGTATATTATTTGTATCTACCGTTATTTAAGTAATATAGGGTATATAGGCTACACAAATAAATAAATAAAATAAAATCAGAGTACTTCACTTCACTTATTCCAACCACTTGACAGTCACTTCCCGCGTGACGTCACACAACGTCCTCACGTGACTTCCGCTGTGCTCCACCCGTCAGCAGCCATGATGGTGAGTGTCCTACATCTCTCTCTCTCTCTCTGTGTCTATAATCTATCTACCTCTCTCTATCTCTCCTCTGTTCAAATGTCTCGTCTCCCAGAGCGTGTGTGTGTATGTGTGTTGTTTGTTGTTGTCGTCGCGGCGGGACGCTCGTCCACGTTGAATCCCGTTCTGTTGGTTTTAGGATTTAATATGAACGTGTTTGTGTTTGTGTTTACATCCAGCAGGAAGGGCTGGATGACGGCCCTGACTTCCTCTCCGAGGAAGACAGAGGAGTAAGTTGTTTCAATTTTATTATTTTGTTTTTATTATTATTATTAATATATTATTATTATTATTATTATTATTATTGGTGTTTATTAAACATTAAACATGCCGGGATAAGGCCGCACTGGACATTAGCGTGTGTGTGTGTGTGTGTGTGTGTGTGTGTGTGTGTGTGTGTGTGTGTGTGTGTGTGTGTCAACGTTAGCTGACATAAGCAAAGATTCTGTATTCTCATCCGGACGGTGATGATTATTTATTATTGTATTATTATTATTTTATTAACGTACAAGTGTTCATATATGATATCAGTGACAGTTCTAGACTAGTCAAACTCAATCTTAAAGGGAAGCAGCAGCCAACATAAATATAATTAATTGTGCTGACTGACCAAGCATTCAGCCAGCAGTAGTCTAGTCACATGCCTGTCACTCACTCACTCACTCGCATGTTTACACACACACACACACACACACACACACACACACACACACACACACACACACACACACACACACACACACACACACACACACACACACACAGAGTAATAAAAAGAAGCGGAGTGTAATTGGTTTATTGGTTCGTCTTATCTCTTGAGTGTCTGTCAGTGTGACTCATAGTATTATTATTATAAACTGCACATGCATACAAGAACCACACAAAATGGGGGTTCGTATTGAGGGGTGTGTGTGTGTGTGTGTGTGTGTGTGCGTGTGTGCGTGCGTGCGAGCTCTTCACGGGTCCAAAAAAATGGTTCTGTGACATTTTACTGATTCTGACCCGTTCCGAAATCATTTTCAAATAGGAAAACCAAACCTGAATGGATCCGTGACTATTTCGTCCGATTACGACCCAGCCAGGCAGACATACATGTGTACTTTATGAAATAATATTGCTGACGTATTGGCCATTTACCATTTCGAGAGAGAGAGAGAGAGAGAGAGGTTCCCTGCAGGCTGCAGCAGATGAGGTGAGAGGGCTAGAGAGGGACTCGTCTCTTCTCTTCTCCTCAGCGTGCGTGCATCTAAAATTATGCAAAAGGATCATTTGTTTTTTACAGAGTTTTACCGGTCTTGGCTGAATGGAATATTAACAAGGTGTGGCACTCAATGCACTTTAAATAACAGCTCCTACTTTGCCCTCTTCTTTATCCACGTGTGGGGATACGCACGAGAGTTGCTTTAACCTTCTTATATTCATTTGCTTTCAGCTTTGCTCGTTTGCTTTCACCTCATTGAAACTCATGTCTCTGCAACAATAAACTGATCCTAGGTCTGCCCACGCGTTACACAGAACTTCAGTTCAAAAGTTTTTTCCCTCCGCAGCGCATCAATGGCGCACTGTCATGCAGCGGACAGAGAGAAAGAGTCTCTACAGTCAGTCAGACCGATCACACACTGATTGAATATGTTATTTTCTATTTTAGTCTCCACCAGGCCGAAGGCATGGTGAGAGAGTATGTTTTGCACTCCGTCCGTCCGTCCGTCCGTGTGTGTGTGTCTGTGTGCGCGTCCGTCCGTGCTTGTCTCCACCAGGCCGAAAGGCATGGGGAGAGAGTATGTTTTACACTGTGTGTGCGTCCGTCTGTTACCAGCTATTCTCCGGCACTGTTAACCCGGTCAATGCCAAATCTTGCGCACACACTCCCTGGAGGCCAAAGATGCCCCAACTTTTCCAGAACTGCCTGTTATAGCGCCACCAGGAGGCCGACTTTTGTAAAACACATTCTTTTATATTACTCCTCCCAGATTCTGTCCAAAGATCCCGCAAATCGTTACACAGTATCTCTATAGTCCTGTGTTCAAGACGGATCTGTCCAATATTTCATCTTCCATCCTAATTGGCTAACATTGGCTTTCAAAGTTTGCAGGATTGGCCCATTTTGATCAAAAGGCTTCAAATCATGAACGCAGCGTGCAATGTACGTGAAATCTTTCACAGACTTTCCTACTAGGCTGAGGAATATATCCCACCCTTTTCACACTGGCCTGTTATTGGCGCCACCAACAGGTGTATTATTGCAAAACACATTTTTGGAACAAAATGCCTCAAATCATCCAATTAGCCCTTCGCTAAAACCCACCCCAGATAGCGATTGTCCAATGCCAATCCAAATAGTTTAGCGACTGTTGCTATGCAGGTCAAGCTTTCGCCACCTCATAGCTGTCAATGTTATTTTGCATGGCTGTGTTGTTGAACATTTACACGGCATAATGTCAGGAAAATTTCACGACTGACACACCCAGGTGATGGCAATAATACCAATGACGTCTTACCCTACAACATGAAAACTCCTGTCGTTAAAAGTTGATTTCTCCCTCTGTCATTTCCTCATATTTCTAGTTTATTTAAATATCTTTTATCTAGGCACTTTATCTAGTTAACATTTGCAACAACAACAAAAAAGCACAGACCGTACACGCACACGTCTTCTCGGATCCACTCGGGCATTACACATAATGATTGACAGACCCGAGGTCCCCGGGGGATACGGCCGATTCCGACCCTGCCCGAGTGATTAGGATAAAACACTGCTCCGACCCTTGCGGGTCTCAGGTCCACTCGAGTATTTTCGGAATCGGAGGTCCCGGTGAAGAGCTCTAGTGTGTGTGTGCCATGACCGTATTGTTGACCTAATGTCTGATGCAGTTAAAAAATATATGCCATCCAGTCATTGCCATCTATATGACTTCATATTGTAATATAAGAAACTAAAGTGTGTGTGTGTGTGTGTGTGTGTGTGTGTGTGTGTGTGTGTGTGTGTGTGTGTGTGTGTGTGTGTGTGTGTCCAGCCGCGGCCAGTGAACGTGGACCTCCAGACAGATGCGACGCTCCAGGTCGACATCTCTGACGCCCTGAGCGAGAGGGACAAGGTCAAGTTCACCGTTCACACCAAGGTAAGAGACTAGTCGCTACATAGGCCAGGGGTTGGCAATATAACTATTGCCAGACTGGCTGCCCGTGCCATGTAAATAGAATGTTTGGGCAGTTGCGGTTTGCCTTCAGGGTGCATTTTGAGTCTTTAGTTTGCTATAAACGCAACACAATAAGTCTGTGGAATTTAGATAAGTCATATTGTAAGGGGACCGCATGTAATTCCGACGGAGCATTCCGGATGCATGTCGGACTAGCGTCTGCTCCCGTGCTTGCGGTTATGGTTAGGTTAGGGGATGAGGTGGGTTGTACAACGTACTGCACCCTGTAAAGCTATTGAGCATCATGGACAGTATGTTGTAGGAACATGTTTCTGTTAGGCATGGACAGTATGTTGTAGGAACATGTTTCTGTTAGGCATGGACAGTATGTAGTAGGAACATGTTTTTGTTAGGCATGGACAGTATGTTGTAGGAACATGTTTCTGTTAGGCATGGACACTGGACAGTATGTAGTAGGAACATGTTTTTGTTAGGCATTGACAGTACGTTGTAGGAACATGCGGAACAGTACAACAGAACAGGACGGGTTGAATAATGCTTTTGTACAATAAATGGTGTTCTGATAGACATGACGGTTGCCCGACTGACTGCCCGTGCCATGTAAATAAAATGTTTGGGCAGGTTGCCTGACAGGCCAAATGAGCTTTGAGTGGGGAAAAACTGTCTTTAGTTTGCCATAAACGCAACACAATAATATGTCAGTGGAATTTAGTCATAATTTAAGTCATATTGTACAGCTATTGAGATATTATTATGGCATAAATATTGCAGTTTGTCCATGTCTCACAGCCCCAGTATTAAAGAAAAATGGTGGCAGTGTGTGACCCACTCATTCTAAATGTAACTTTTGCAGTTTCCTGATAGATGCTTTTTCAGGCCAGCTTTGAAAGAAGATGCTTTTTTTCAGGCCAGTTTGGGATGTTTTCGGTGCCTTCCACATTAGTGTTGTATCATATTTTCCCATATTGCCCACTCCTAGCTCAGACATAAATGTTAACATCAAATACGGTACACCACGTAAAAAAACCCCATATACAACGGGCATAGAATAAAAAATAATAATAAACAGATCAGTCAACAGTCAAATTAAAAACAGATATTACATTACAACTCTCTTAAAACCATTGACAAGAAATATGTTAATATGCAATAATATACGGAGCCATACAAATTGCTGAGATGGTTGTAATACATTTCTTCACAATCAAATCAAAGCCTCTTGGTTGGTTGGTGTATTGTCCAGTTGTGTGTATTCTTTGGTTGGTTGGTGTGTTGTCCAGTTGTATTGGTTGGCGTGTTGTGCAGTTGTATTAGTTGGTGTATTGTGCAGTTGTATTAGTTGGTGTGTTGTGCAGTTGTATTAGTTGGTGTGTTGTGCAGTTGTATTGGTTGGTGTGTTGTGCAGTTGTTTTGTTACGCTGGTTGGTTGGTTGTATTGTCCAGTATAGTTCATTTAAATGCAGTTCTGACATTTTTAGGAAATTGAAGGCAAAAATGCATATTAATTAATAAAAAAAAAGACTTCATTTAATTAATTAATTTAAAAAGAAAATCTGCGTTAGCGCGCGCAGTGTGCCCAGGCAGATATGCCCAGACCAAGGTAATAATTAATTCCTGCATACGCCACTGCAGCCGACCACTCTACCCCTGAGCCACCGCTGCCTCCGTGGACCTAGATGTGCTCTAGTTGGGAGCGTATGGCAATTAGACAATTAGACATCTGTAATGTAAGAGAGGTCTCTAGGCCATTGAGTGCATTATAAACCATGCAGAACCTTCTTGAAAATATGACTCTGATGGAAGAATGGAAACCTCAGTCATTCTTAAACTGTCCAGTGTCCAATCCCTTCTTCTGAAACTGTTGTCCTCTGCTCCTGTGACGCAGCGGACTAGACGTATTGAGGGCCTCGCAAGCGGGGAGCGATAAAACGCGCCTACAGTTCACATGTCGCGGTGCAACAACGCAAGCGTATTTACGTGAGCTGCGGTCCCGTGAATTTGTTGCGCGCGTGCTCGTTACGTGCACACGCCCGCGACTCTCCAGACCTGGATTCTGTTAAGCTTTTATTTTTACGCTTGCGTTGTTGCGCCCCCTCTTCAACAGACCTGGAGTAGACCTATGTTGATCCAGGCCTGTGTTCCTCGCTTCATGTTTGCAAGGACCTTTAGGCTGAGGCGTGCTGTTAGACTCCCTTTGTTCTTGAAATCTATTCTATGGGAGACCGGGCGGGAACCAGTGGAGAGCGCACAGGACTGATGTGTGTTTTGTTTTGGTTAATCTTGCGGCAGAGCTTTGTATAAGTTGTCTGTGGCCTGTCTTGGGAGTCCAGTGAGCAGGGCATTATTACAGTAGTCCATGATTAGTGACTGGTGATGAAGGCATGGTTTATGTTTTCTGCATCTGATTGTGACAGGAAGGGTCATACTTTTGCTTTGTTTCAATGGAGGTGGGAAAAAAAAATGCAATTTTGGTTATTTTATTGATGTGAGGTGTACTGTACAGCATGTGAGTCATGTATGACTCCAAGCCAGGCTGGTTACTTGAGATTTAACTCAGGCAGCTAGTTGCCCTTAACACATTTAGACCTGAGGACGATTCTACAAATATCTTCTAAATCCTGACAGTTTTCTGAAAAACCCATGTTTCTGTCTCAGTGATTCTCAAACATTTCCATGTCAAGGACCCCCCAAAATATATATAATTGGCCGCCGAACCCCATCTGAAAATATGTAGTTCCAGGGACCCCCCCAGTAGCAAAGATTTGAGTTAAAAACGTTTGCTCTGAAGGATATACTTTCAAAGATATTACATGTTCACGATTTTTCTTCAACAGCTAAAGTAATGTAAAGTGATGTACGTAACTAACTAGGTTTTCAAAGTAATGGGTCCCACGGGTCGTTGCATGCAGAACGAGAGGGCCGTCAGACTCTCTGGAGAGAAGGAGAACCAGGGTTGCCAAGACGAGTTGCGGGTTGCGTTTTATTTTGGGCTTGTTTTAAAAATGCATTGGCTTTTAAAAAATGCAGTGGCTTCTTTGATGTGTATATACTATAAATTCCCATATGTTTTGGGGGAGTGTGAGTCATATTGAGTGACAGAACCGGTGTCATGTCTCTACTTATGTGTGTACTGTTACTGCATAATAAATGACCAAAATGTTAATTATTTTTGACATACCTGTTAGTATTTACTATTTATAATGACTGATGCATCCAAAAAAGCGCTTTAAACACCTCGGAGCGCTAGCTTGTTTGAGATTTTGACAAATCTTCTCGTGTGTGTGTGTGTGTGTGTGTGTGTGTGTGTGTGTGTGTGTGTGTGTACATTTACAGAGCACTCTTCCTAACTTTAAGCAGAATGAGTTCTCTGTTGTTCGTCAACATGAGGAGTTCATCTGGCTCCACGACTCCTTTATAGAGAATGAGGACTATGCTGGCTACATCGTAAGTACCTCCCTTTATTGACCTTTTATCTATACTGTACACCTCCTATAGGCTACATCGTAAGTACCGGACTAAATACCACCTCCATTTATTGACCTATACTGTACACCTAATAGACTACCACATTCCTGACCGTGTGGCGGTTCTGGACAACCGTGGGTCCGACCGACTCGACGCCGGGCACTGCACTCCCCGTGGGGGTGTCTGTGGAACGTGTGTGTCGATAAGTAATGTCATTCGAATTTGAAGTGATGCAGTGATGTAAATAGGTTTTCAATGTAATGAGTCCCAGGATGCAGGGATGGTCTTTTAGAAATGAGTCCCAGGGACATTTTATGAGTCCCACTTCAACGACATTAGGAGTCATATTTTCCCACAAATTGCAGCATTTAACTCCCATTTCATTTTATATGGTTATACTGTGGTTATATTCATGTAGAAAACAGAAGAAGAAATTATTATTATTAACTAAAACTGGCAAAATAAACTAGAATAAAAAACAGTACAGTAGTACATTAGTTCATCCCGTGGATGCAGAGGTCGTTGTTATTATTTATAAATAAACTAGAATAAAAAACAGTACAGTAGTACAGTAGTGCATCCCATGGATGCAGAGGTCGTTTGTATTTATAAATAAACTAGAATAAAAAAGAGTACAGTAGTGCATCCCGTGGATGCAGAGGTCGTTGTTTTATTGCGTCCCTTAACTATAAACTGCGGTTTGGGATGCAAAATGCACCCTAATTTAATCTCTTTACATACAGAGACATGGTGCATTTATAGATACCGGTAGATAGATTCTTGGTCACCGGCTTAGCAATCCTTATCGATCAGAGTCCTTATCCATCCTACTATCCTATCCTTCTCTATTATTTTGGTGGAAAGGAGAGACAACAATAGATTCTTAACAGGACTCACTGGAATTGCTTTTATTTGTTAATTCCTAGTCTGTGCCTCATTTATTTACGCCCGGTTTAGGTAATGTGTGTACCTTGTTGTACATCAGCCACTCACGTCGTGTTGCTCTGCACCTCATTTTGACCGTGCAGATCTGCTATTTTCGGCAAGCACAGACAAAGAAAGAAGACTAAGAGGTCACAGATTCATTTCATGCTAGGTGCTAGGTTTTTGTATTAAATTGTCGGGTGATGCTGCATTTATATAGCGCTTTTATCCAAGGCGCTTTACATAAAATAGATTGTGCATTACATTCACCCATTCACACACGCATTCATACACCGATGGCGGTGGAAACCATGCAAGGCACCCAACCTGCACATCGGGAGCATTTAGGGGGTTCAGAGTCTTGCTCAAGGACACTTCGACACTAACTCTGGGGGAGCCCACAGGGATCGAACTGGGAACCTTGCGGTTCCCATCCGGCCGCTCTAGTTGGTGACTATGATAACTAAACGTTGTAGTAGTTGGTGATTGCGATGCCTTGATTGTACACTTGGCGACTGCTTTTTAAGAATAGTGTGCAGTGCAGCTGCGGTACTAACAGAGTTAATGAGTGCTAGATCATTGTATTACTAGTTATAGTGTATTGTGTGCTGCTGTGTTTAAGGTTCAAGGTTCTTTATTTGTACCCGCGTGTACATGTGTTTTTCAGAAGGGAAATGCAGCAATCCAGTTAAAAGCAAGACATCACAACCTAAGTACACAGATTGCAGATGTCTAAACAAACCAAATGCATTTAAACATACCGAGAAGGTCATGAAAGTGCTTTTTACACACACACACACACATTCACTCGCACACTCTGAGCGTCAGTGCCGTGACTAGATGAGGTGTATTGTCTTGTCGTTTCGTCGTGCAATGCCTGCAGGTACAAAATATGGTCTATATCGTTTATTTTCCTACCTGTATGGGGAAAAAACACGCCTTGCAGCTTTGATGTGGGGAGTGTAGGAGAACTCAAGGGCTGAGTTGAGACTCGCCTGTAAGTTTACTGGAACACAATTATGACAATTATGCTCTAGAGCACTGTTTCCCAAACAGTGGGTTGTGGACCAATTTGTGGGTCGCGGACACATTGTTATGGGTCCCCTAAAAAAGCTCAACTTTTCATGAACAAATAACAAAATACAATGGGTTTTTTTCTTCAGTAAAGTAAAGAAATTACATAAATTAGAACAAATATTTAAGAAGTAGTGAAAATAGCCGATCTACAAGCTCACAACGTGGCTTGACGCGACACGTTGTGAGCTTATAGATATCGCATCACGGACCCCCAAAATGACACTCATTAGCCTGCGTTTGAAGATATATGCCAGGGACCCCCATAAGAGTTTTTACGGCTCTCAGGACCCTCAGTTTGACATGCATTAGGCTACGGATCCCCATTTAATGGCATTTTTATACCTGGGACCGCGATTCATATTGTAAAATCAATTTTAAGTTAACTCTGAGAGTAGTTACAGACCTATAATGGGTTAATTTGGTTCCAAACTATCATTTTTTGTTTGGGACCCCCTGGAACTCCCTCAAGGACCCCTGGGGGGTCCCCGGACCCCACTTTGGGAACCACTGCTTTAGAGAATGTTTGTTCTCCAGTGACGGATTATCATTCAAACCATGATGACACAAAGGGAACCATGATGTCACAAATGGAACAAGACTAGGTTGGATTCAATAAAAAAGGCTGGTCTTGTTTTTATCAGTCTGAGAACACATTTTTCTTTATTGTTTTTATGCGTTTATTTTTTGCGGCGTTTGCCTTTATTTTATATTTTTGAGTGGTGCAACCACTCCAAAGACCGCAATCGCTGATGTATTTTTTTTACACACCACTCATCACAGTTCTGCTTGAAGGTCAGTTTAGTCTATGACTGCCCCAAGGCACTTCTAGTTGGCTCTACACGTTCCACAGCATGATTATTATTAATATTGTTTATTCTTGTATTTTTTATAATCTTTAGGGGGAGCCAGAGGTCCTGGTTGTCCCATAGCTGAGAGGGTCAGTGAGCCATGGGGGAGCCAGAGGTCCTGGTTGTCCCATAGCTGAGAGGGTCAGTGAGGGGAGCCAGAGGAATGTGTCTGTGTGTCCCTGAGCAAGACTTAACCCCCAAATTGCTCCCAGAGTGTCACACAATGGCTGCTCACCGCTCCTAGTTGTTATAGGATGGGTAAATGACATCACTGTTCCTAGTGTAGCCTCGGTCAGAGTAATGTAGTAAGACGTTTCAATCTCGCCGCAAGGGTGCCTATGGGCTATAGTTCCAAACATTGGAACTATCCCATTGAGACAAAGCGGGGTGCTATGAGCTATAGTTCCAAACATTGGAACTATCTCATTGAGACAAAGCGGGGTGCTATGGGCTATAGTTACAAACATTGGAACTATCCCATTGAGACAAAGTGCGGTACTATGGGCTATAGTTACAAACATTGGAACTATCCCTTGAGACAAAGCGCGGTGCTATGGGCTATAGTTACAAACATTGGAACTTTGGAACTATCCCATTTAGACAAAGCGGGCTCTGGTAACATTGGAACTATCTCATTGACTATACAGTAGAATGAGCACTTGGGCATTCCATTGTTCCATTGGGAGTCAACGCTAGTGTCGCCACTCTGTTACTGGATTACTCTGACCTATAGTATAAATCCTATTTTGCGTACGTTACCAGTCAGCTAAAGAGCCATGGGCCGATGGGCAAGCAGCAACGCAGCACCCTATAGCCTACTGTACACTGATTGTTACAGGGTGGGTAAATGCTACCCTATGCTAGCCCTATGCTAGTCCTAATGGATGTGCTCTGTTGTTGTTGTTCAGATCCCGCCTGCCCCTCCCAGGCCCGACTTTGATGCTTCCAGGGAGAAACTGCAGAAACTGGGGGAGGGTGAGGGCTCCATGACCAAGGAGGAGTTTACCAAGATGAAACAGGAACTGGAGGCGTGAGTAATTTCTCAAGTCCCTTCAAAGTTACGTACCATCGAGCAAGGCACCGAGAGCAGAGGGCCTGCATGCGACATCAAAGCTACATTGTGGCATTGTACTGCTGATGAACAGGAATGAAAAGAATATAATAATACTTTGTTTTCCAGTTCAGGTTAAAAACGACCAGCAGGGTATAAACATGGCAGCCACCGTGACTGCAGTTATTCCAATGAATGGTTAATGGTTGTGTTAGATTTAGATGTGTGAATATACTAGTCTTGCTTCAATACTTGGTCTCAACTCTCGCATGGCCAGACTGTTGCCTCCCACAATGTTGGAATGCTTCGTTCCGGTCATACAGTCTAGAGCACGGACGCTCCGTTGATGATTAAACCATGAAGCGAACGTGACCACTTCCGTTTCGTCTTTACAGTCGCTCAAATGTATCCTAAATATGATGATATCAAAATACTATATATCTCTTGCTGCTCAGCCGAAATGATAGTAACACAATCTTTAAAAAAAAATGTCTCTGCTATAATTGGCAGTCGCCACATATGGCGGAGACGCTGCTACTTATACCCATAGATAGATGCTGAGTGACTGTTGTAACATGAAAACACATGCCATGATTTTGTAAGTGTAACTCTACTGCACCTGCACTATTTGTGTGTGTGTGTGTGTGTGTGTGTGTGTGTGTGTGTGTGTGTGTGTGTGTGTGTGTGTGTGTGTGTAACAGAGAGTACTTGGCTATCTTTAAGAAGACGGTAGCGATGCATGAGGTGTTTCTGTGTCGTGTCGCTGCTCATCCGGTCCTCAGGAAGGACCTCAACTTCCACGTGTTCCTGGAGTACAATCAGGATGTGAGTACAACTGTCCATGACTGAACCTTAACCATTTGTCGCTTCAATCGCTTTAAAGGAGAATTCCATGCTAGAAGGCTTTCTTACCTTTTTATTTGTAGTTGTTATGTCCGCACCAAAGAGGTCCAGGTGTTATTTTGTGCAAAAGCGCATTATTGGCTATTTCCCCTAATATAAGCCCTCAATTAATTGCATTGAATTGAATGGGGTGTTGTGCTAATTTGCTTATATATTTTTTTTTGTATATATCCTCTCTTCATAATGTAAATAGTATCCCAAGCGGCACACTTTACTACTTATTTCGATGGAAATAAGCGAATTGGCACAAAAACCAGTCTTTGTAGACAGTCATTTTACTTTGGGAGAGTAACCATATGGACCCGCTCGTTCACCCAAGACTGGAGAGACATGCAGCAAAGGTCGTCATGAACGGGACTCGGAACACGCAACGAGCTGTCAGGCCACAGCCTATCTGTGGCGTGCGCCTGGACCGCGAATCCAGCGGGCGCCCCGGTGCAAATTTATTTAACATAATTAAAGGTCGCTTCAGTTGGATTTCACGCAACTTCTTGTCTTTGTATCGACTTTGTGTGTGATCTCTGGCTATTCAGGCCTGAACGCAACTTTACACTAGAATTCATTGGTGCTCTGTGTTTAAAGTCTAGCACGTATAATGGACCTGTTATTACCCAGTTGACCAGAGAGTCCTCCCGGTTGTTGTGTTAATGCTATCAACATGTTTTCGACGTGTTCTCAGCTGAGCGTTCGAGGGAAAAACAAGAAAGAGAAGTTGGAGGACTTCTTCAAGAACGTGGTGAAGTCCGCAGACGGAGTTATGGTGTCTGGAGTGAAGGTAACACATTTACGTGGAGATATTGGATGGTGTTGACATGTGAAAGAAGTAGCTTTCTTTCCTTTGAACCCTATGTACATCGTTTGCTTTATACTTGTATGCTCCTTTTTCCCCTCAACATTAAATACCTTGGCCCAGAATGACTAAATGCAAAGTGTGTGTGTTTGTAGGATGTAGATGACTTCTTCGAGCACGAGAAGACATTCCTGTTGGAGTATCACAACAGAGTCAAAGACGCCTCCGCTAAATCTGACAAAATGATCAGATCTCATAAAAGTACGTGTCTCCCTTGCTCCCTCCACACTGCATTTTCACCAAGGGCGACACATTCTATATTTGTGACCGTTTCTGACAGAGGCTAAGTCATTGAATCTTTTTTCTTTTTTTTTTCCATTTCAATGTGTCATTCTTCAAATTGACACATTGGTTGCTCAGTTTGACCCACCAGTTTTGGAGATGTGGCTTATAGAGTAATGTCTTGCGGAAGACAGCGAGTTGAGAAAACTGTCCTGAAAAGTTCACTTCTGTGGTCTGTAACATTACACCTAGCTACATGTTTAAGCATTTATTTCATATTTACATGTCGATTTCAGCTCTGATATTTATTTCAGATATCTAGTATATGAAGAGTCTGCCTATGCTATTAACCCATTTTGGATTTAAAAAAAAGGTTTTATCCTCTCCTGAACAGTTAGTCTTGCCACCATGACTCTGTCTCTGGATCAAAAAGAGTCACATTTGATCTTTTTTTTTTTTTTTTTTCTATTCAGACATTTATGCCCCATTTTATACTGTATAAAAGCAGTGAAAATTGCAGCTCATCTTGAAAATACCTTCACTTCTATCGAGCGTCGCAGTCCCGCCCCCTCGAGAGACCCGGAGAAGAAATCCCCGTTCATTTTCCTCATTGACTTTTCAGAAAGTATTTATTTAAAGACGTTTACGTTTAAGCTCAGCCCAATTCATGTTCTATGTCGCTCCTCCAAATAGGTTTGAATCCTGGGTGAGACATGAATGTTGGCTTAGTCACCTCAACAGGGATGTCTGCATTCTGCATCTGCTGATTTGTACTGAGACTAAAGTTCACTTCACACTGATTCTGGGGAAAATAAGTGAAATCTGATTATTATTATTATGAATGGTGACGATGATAATTATAATGCTGTGACTTTGTTCCAGATGCTGCAGATGACATCAATAGAATCGCTTCCACGCTGTACAGCTTAGGAACACAAGACAATACTGACGTCTGCAAGTATGTACTTCACTACTAGTATTAACAGTTCTACTGCGTAACCCGTGTTCCCCGCTATTTAATCCAATATCCCAACGCTGCCTAGATTGTCTTATTACCTTTGGAGCATACGCCAAAGTATTTGCAGCTTTGATTCACGAAAATCCGCCAGAAAATAGTCCCATGGTTTGTTGTTGGAAGAGAAAAACACGCCGCCGTTACAATGCAAAACAAAGACTGCCTCCACAGCATGTTGTAGTCCAAACAAACCGCCCGTTCACTTGCATTGAGCTCATTTTCCCAGAAGCCCTAGCAGCCCAGAGCATGGCTTGATTTCCGGTTTCGTCGTCATAACGCGACGGCCTCGTCACCAGGTCCACGACAAATCCGCTCTTTCTTTTCCAAATCCAAATTTTGACGTGACGCAGTAGAGTGATCATTTTGACTTGTGAGGCAGTAGAGTGATCATTTTGACGTGTGAGACAGTAGAGTGATCATTTTGACTTGTGAGACAGTAGAGTGATCATTTTGACGTGTGAGACAGTAGTGTGATCATTTTGACGTGTGAGACAGTAGTGTGATCATTTTGACGTGTGAGGCAGTAGAGTGATCATTTTGACGTGTGAGGCAGTAGAGTGATCATTTTGACGTGTGAGACAGTAGAGTGATCATTTTGACGTGTGAGGCAGTAGAGTGATTATTTTGACATGTGAGACAGTAGAGTGATCATTTTGACATTTTGACGTGTGAGACAGTAGACTGATCACTTTGACATTTTGACGTGTGAGGCAGTAGAGTGATAATTTTAACGTGTGAGACAGTAGAGTGATCATTTTGACGTGTGAGGCAGTAGAGTGATCATTTTGACGTGTGAGACAGTAGAGTGATCATTTTGACATTTTGACGTGTGAGACAGTAGAGTGATCATTTTGACGTGTGAGGCAGTAGAGTGATCACGTAGGATGTTAATTCTGTTCTGACTGAAGCGTTTGTATTTTTCAGGTTTTTCCTGAAGGTGTCGGAGCTGTTTGAAAAGACGAGGGTACGTATGTGTTCTGAATCGGTAGTACTATCAACCCTTCACCAGACAGTGGCCTTGTGGTTAGAGTGTCTGCCCTGGAACTGGGAGGTCAGGGGTTCGATCCCCGGCCAGGTCATGATGCCTCCCTGCTTGGCACTCGGCATCAATGGGTTGGATTGGGTCAACTGGGATCAACTACAAATGATTCCCGAGTGCGGCACGGCTGCGGCTCACCGCTCCAAGAGATGGGTTTCACGGCGGTAACGACAAATAGTACGACTATCACGATGCAACATGTTCTGAGCTTGTAGGTTGTCTATTTTCAGTGCTTTTGCGCAACACTGTTGATAGCTGATTTAACATTACAAATAAATAAGAAAGGATTTCTGAATTCAATAACCCACCTTTTGATAGATTTAACATTGCAAATAAATAAGAAACTATTTCTGAATCAAATAAGCCACCTTTTGATAGATTTAACATTACAAATAAATAATAAATGATTTCTGAATCAAATAAGCCACCTTTTTGGATAGATTTTTACATTACAAATAAATAAGAAATAAGTGAAAGAGATGCAATTAGGGCCTCCTGAGCAGATGTATTTTAAACTGGGCATAATAACATTTCATTAGGACCAGTTTTGATGTTAAAAGAATTACTGCTTTTTATGCAGCTGTACTATTCAACATTTAATTGGTTTCACACACGATCAGCAGATTGACACAAAGTATCAATTAAATGTTTTATCATTAAACGGAACAGCACAATAAATGATTCCATTGTCCACTTCCACTCCACGTACCCTGTAGTACCTCCGCTTACTGCTAGGGGGTACAGGCACCCCATTTGAGAACCACTGATTTAGTTAAACCCTCTGGTGACTGGCATGTTGTTTTAAAACACTACATGAATATCCTTTTGTGGTCCTCTGGGTGGTATGGCCGACTTTAAGGATTGAACTGCTAGAATGATTAACTGGTTATTCCATTGAGTGGAAAACAAGTGGATATTTGGTCTTAACGGAACCTACAGCACACGGTATTTAATAAAAACCACTGGCAGGTGTGTGTTAGAGACCTGCAAGCCCGTCGGCTACTGACGGGGCCCGGCCCGGCTCGCCAAAACGGGCCGGGCCCGGGCCGTCTCTCTCCCTGACCAACGGGCCGTGGGCCGGGCGGGCTAATGTGCCGTTATATAAATTTTCCGATGTGAATTTCACCCAGACTGGACTTGCTTCAGCAGCATGCTGCTGTCTGCTCCATAGTGACGTGACAATAACCCCCCCACAGTGGCCACGCACACACTAAAATCTGGTCAAAACTATAAAGACTTTGAAACGTGTTTTACATTCTATCTATCGCCTAAACTCTCGTCCTCTCTCTCTTAATTATTATGCAGCGCAGCTGTGTGTGTGCGCACACACACACCGAGTACTAAGTAGGCTACGGCTCTCCTAGACAGAACCTACATCTCAGGAGCTCCGCAGTCCGCAATAAAAGCAAATGAAATACTGCGGGAGCATTATTACCACACTAAACAAATTTTGGGGATTTGTACATTGCAGAAACTGCAGATACATAACGTAAGTGTTCTTATTATTGTCCGTCTACTCTGGGTTTTATAATGCAGCGTGAGTCCGCGATAGCCGATCTACAAGCTCACAACGCGTTGCTCTGATTGACAGTGCACGTGCAGCAGCTACTGTATAAAACTATAATTAAGTAGGCTACTTTTTAGTGTGATGTCTGTGTCTTATTGACTTCTTGTTCCTTAATGTGGGTTTATCAGAGCGATATAGTGCAGCTGTGAGTGAGTAGCTGCTGCTGCTGCTGCGTCAGTGCACAAATCGAGCGACCGCGGCGGCGGCACGCATGCTTGAAATATTAAATAAAAATATGTCGGGCTTCTGGGCCGGGCTCGGGCCGTTTCTGGACTTTACCAACGGGCTTAGGGCCGGACGAGCTTTAACTCCACGGGCCCCGGGCCGGGCCAGGGCCTATATTTTACGCACGTGCAGGGCTCTAGTGTGTGTGTGTGCGCGGTGGCGGCGATCCATTTGGAGCCACATTGAACCTGTTAAAATCCAACGTCACATGCACGCCCACACACACACCTCCGTTTTCCACCAATCGCACACGCACGGCAGGCGACGCACGGAGCGTCGTTATGTGTAACTATGAATGGAGGTGCAGAGTGGAGGAAGAGAGGAGAGAAGGAGGAAGTAGGACCGGCTGGAGAAGTGTTTCGCGACATGTGTTTGTCAGTTTTAGCTCCAGTTAGCTCTATAGCTGCGTCGTCAACGGGAGAGGATCGGCTGTATTCACCCAGAGGTCCATGAGCGGCAGCGCAACGAGAGACGAGAGCAACGACACAACGCATTATAGCACACCTGGGGCCTATTTCACGAAACTTGGATTAACTAATCCAGGATTTAGGCCAAAGCCAGGCTTTTTAAATCCTGATCTTTACAGCCTGGTTTATTCCGTTCCACTAAAGCCAAGCGAGGCTCAGAATTGGTGGATTTGGCGAGCCGGGATCAGCAAGCCTGGCTTAATAGACAGTCTGGCTTTTTGTCTCTAGACCCCTTATGTGGATCACAGATTTACTGATCCTTCTTCTTCATGCGGTATTATGGCAGTTTGCATCCTTAATAGTTGCATTACAGCCCCCTTCTGTATATCTCATTATCTTTACTAATCTATTCAAGACTTACTGATACAAGGACTTAAGCTTCTAAAATAAATACTGCTGCTGTAATTAAAGAGAGAACATACTCTCAATAGTGGATAGACTGAATGATTAACTACCCCAAAAATATAGTTTACATTTTACCACTACTATTAACTTAAAACAGAATTCTTAATATTGTAAGCATAATGATATTGTCGCATTGTGATATTTGGCCATAACTCCCTCCTCTGAGGGAGCTACCTTTGGGGAAGGGGGTTGTTGTCCAGACAGGTCCGGGTCATGGGTTCATGTAGCATGCCAAAGTTTGTGCTATTGCCATTGAGAATGCATTGGGCGTTTAAGTTAAATAACTCAGAAACTACAAAACATTTCAAAGTAAAAAGTTCCAGCATGTGTCTCCACAGTAAGCTGAATTTTACAAAGTGTGAATGGAGTTTCTAGGTGAAAGTGCCACTATCTGCCTATAAATGTCTCAAATTTGAAAGCACTATATTTCTAAAACGATTAAACATTTCAAAGATTCCTTTTCAGGCACACATGTCCACCGTAGGATGAACCTAAATAGGTTTGAATGGGGTTTCTAGGTGTAAGTATGTAGGACTAGTAGTGGGTGAAACGTTACAATGGTAATTATGTTGTAATACAATGAGTAATGGTAATATTTAGTGGTTTTCACTTTTACAAAAAAAAAGATATAATAATATAATATAATATAATATAATAATTCTTCTTAACCGTGCACTTGCACGACAGCAAACCTATTCATGGGGAACATTCACCAAAAGCAGCTGATCTACAAGCTCACAAGCTGTCATGATGTTGTGCAGCCGATATATTTTGGTTATTTGATTTTATATAGTGCTTAAATTAGTCCTTTAATGCAGACCGATACAAATAAGGCAACATAAACCCATAATAATTGAATAAATCTGGAAAACATCATTGGTTTGTGATCAGTTTGACTGCTTAATGAACAGTAAAGACATCAGGATTAGGTTAAACCAGGCTGTTAGCCTGGTCCGGAGCAGGCTAAGTCCAAAGCATTAGTTTCCATGGTAACTTATGTAGCATCACTTTCATGAAACCGAATCAAGCCTCAACATATCCAGGTTAACTGGTTAAGTTAATCTGGCAAGATCAACCAGCTTTCATGAAACCGGTTAAACACTGATCCAGGATATATTAAGCCAGGATATGTGTTAAAGCCCGGCTTAATCTCTAATCCAAGTTTCGTGAAATAGGCCCCAGGGCTGCTGCCATTTTAGGGTTGGTGTTTACTACTGAAGGTGAATGGCCTGTGTGTGTGTGTGTGTGTGTGTGTGTGTGTGTGTGTGTGTGTGTGTGTGTGTGTGTGTGTGTGTGTGTGTGTGTGTGTGTGTGTGTGTGTGTGTGTGTAGAAGATCGAGGCGCGGGTCGCAGCAGATGAGGACTTGAAGCTGGCTGACTTGCTGAAATATTACCTGAGAGAGTCCCAGGCTGCTAAGGTAACTGTCTGTCTGTCCTGCTGTCTGTCTCTCCTACTGTCTCTGTCCTGCTGACTGTCTCTCCTACACTGTCTCCCTCTCTGCTGTCTGTCTCTCCTACACCGTCTCCCTCTCAGCTGTCCTACTATCTGTCTCCTACACTGTCTCCCTCTTGGCTGTCCTACTGTCTGTCTCCCTCTCAGCTGTCCTTCTGTCTCCTATATGTGTCCTGTCTTCGGACAATCTTAATTTTGACGGCTCCCTCGTAAAAGAGATATTATATTTCTCGTTACACACACTGCTGTCGTGATACTTAAACTGCTGGTCAATGTGTCGTGTGTGTGTGTTCCAGGACCTGTTGTACAGGCGTGGCCGTGCGTTGGTGGACTACGAGAACGCTAACAAGGCTCTGGATAAAGCCAGAGCCAAGAATAAAGACGTCCTGCAGGCTGAGAGCACTCAGCAGATCTGCTGCCACAAGTTTGAAAAGATCTCAGAGTCTGCCAAGCAAGGTGTCTGTCTGTCTGTCTGTCTGCCAGAGAGAGCACATTATCAGCTTCAGTTCAAAATGTGTCCGCTCATTTTCTTGGTTTTATCACCTCCCGTTTCAGGTGTTTATCCTTTATCATGTATGACTCATCTCTCCTGACTGGATACAATTGCTATTTATCCTGACTTATGTTTGAGCTGGAGAGAGTTACTGAACAAACTCTGAATATAGAGCCATTTAACCCTTATTTTAATGAGGAAAATATCACTTCAAGTGATACATAAACATCTGTGATGGTTTGTTTTGTGTTCTCAGAACTCATCGACTTCAAGACGAGGCGAGTGGCAGCTTTCAGAAAGAACCTGGTGGAGCTGGCAGAGTTGGAACTGAAACACGCCAAGGTACACAGCACTGTTGTACAGTACAAACTGCATTGTTACTTTATAGCACCTTATATTTATGTCATATAGCAAGTGCACTTGCCCTAGCCTCGACGACCTTACAGAGGCTTACAGAGCCAAAGGGTCAACTTAGCATTTTATGTAGACATAGCATACGCATAGTTTCATTATATAGATACTCCAGCTTACCTATGACTGTTTTATGCATGTGATGTATTGCCATGATTTTGTTCTTGCTTACTGTAAATCGTTCTGGATTAAGAGCGCCTACATTGTAAATGTCATATTACGGTACGGGTGGTGAAGAGTCTAGATTAAGACTTGGATCATTAATGCCCAGTATTATTATTATTTCATTTTATTATTATTATTAATGCCCAGGGTGTCTCAGGAAATTAAAAGCAATAATAACACTAATATGAATTGATCCTGTGTGTCTGTCCAGGGGAATCTTCAGTTGCTGCAGAGTTGCCTTGGCGTTTTGAAAGGAGACAGTTAACTGTCTGTCTCTTCCAAGCAGACAGACGGCTCCTCTCCCAGCACCCCTCCGTCTGTCTGTCTGTCTCCGGACGGATGGACGGACGGACGGACGGACATCAGGACGTTCGATGAACAGCAGAAGAAGACGAATACATTCTGGAACATAGTGTCTGACATCAGAGAGAACTCTCTCCCTCTCTCTCCCCCCCTCCCTCCCTCTATCAGTGGTTCTCACAGTGGTGCCTCCATAACGTACATTTTGTACACCCTCACAGACAGATCTTTTTAAGGGTCCATTGGAACCCCCATCGAGCGGCCCTAGATGGTCCCCAGACCCCACTTTGAGAACCACTTTCTCTACATTGTTTTAACATGGAAGACAAAATGACAACTTTTAACACTTTATAGTGGCTAGTCCCATCCTGGGGCCCCTCAGCCCAGGGCCACCCCTTGGCTCCCAGCCTGGGGCCCCTCAGCCCAGGGCCACCCCTTGGCTCCCAGCCTGGGGCCCCTCAGCCCAGGGCCACCCCTTGGCTCCCAGCCTGGGGCCCCTCAGCCCATGCAGGGCCACCCCTTGGCCGTGACCTCCGGGGTGTTCCCAGGGTGACCTCGGAGTGAGTCACTAAAGAGGGTTCTAATGTCATCACGTTAATTAGAGTGGCCTTCAACCAGGTGCGGTTAGTTTCACAGCCTGTAGTGGGACTGTACTGCAGCTGGTCTGGGTTCAGCTGTAGCGTCCGAACGTCAACCAGTGACGTGTTCCTGAGCTGACCTCAGTTCAGCTGTCTGTGGAACAGAACTCACCCCCCGGTTTCAGTTCCAGAACACCATTTATCCTCTGGTTGTTTTTCATCGAGAGTCGAGACACGTTCCCCAGAGCTGATGCACTGTAATGTCCACACGCACGCACACAGACACCCATTTACACACACACATGCACGAACACACACGCACGCATACAGATGGCCATTCACACACTCACGCACACAGACACACGCACAAGCACGCCACATTAGAGCCTGAGTGAAATATCGACCATTATTTGACTGTTGACGCCATCGGTGTCTGCAATTATTTAGCCGGATCTTTAACCACTTCCGGCCTGCCGTCCCTATTTAGAAATGTTTTCCAAAATGTAAAAAAAAAGAAGGTCCATCAACAAGCTATAGATCGGAAGATGTTTTCAATAGGGCTTTAGGTGGTTTAATGAAAAATAAAGTTCAGTTAACATGTGTGTTTTTATGTATATTTACTATTTACTTGTGCATCAACTATGGGTAAAAACATTAGTTAACATTTTGTCTAGGACTCTGCATCGAACGGGCTCTCACAAACACACACACACACACACACACACAGTGAGCTCAGTTCTCTCTTGCTGTGAGTCTGGGAGGGTGTTGACTGAGTTTGAGTAAACGTTTCAGTGCTGCTTCGTTACCTTGTTGAGTGCAGCTGATTGACAGCACTTATTATCTGTCCCCGTTACTAATGGTCTGTTTAATCTTCATCATCATCGTCTCACAAAGTAATTTTTTTTTTTAAGTGAATCTGTCTGTTGGCCTTAAGTAACATCTCCGTTTGTCTCGTTAGTCGTTAACGCAGGTCGGCCTGTCTGTGGGTTATGGAAGTGTCTGTGTGACGCGTTGGTTTGTAACATCCGTGGCCTGTTGTTGCTTTATGGAGCTCAGTCTGTCTGGTATGAATGTTGGTTCCGTCGCATTTGTCACGCCGTCAGAGTGTGTGGACTTTCACGTCTGGCGTACAATAACATTTACAATACGGGTTCGGTTGTCCTCCAACGGTTTAATTTCAAGGACCACCATGACTCAGAGAGTGTACAAATACTTCCATGTGTACACTCAGAGTTACAGTCCTGTAAAGGTCCGTCTGGAATCCCCTATTTAGAATCGTTGAAGGGAACCATTAAAATCCTAAAGGATCTAACCCTACCCACAACGTATACTTTCAATACTTCAAAAAGGTTGGGTTTTTTTAATAGAGAAAATAGTAGATCTACAAGCTCACAATGCCATCGTGATGCCACACATTGTGAGCTTGTACATGGTCTATTTTTAGTAATACCGTAAGGTTGGTTCTGGTTATGATGGAAATTTAAAAACATCAGAACTTTGCAGTTCGGTTCTGTAAGGTTCTTGGTTAACCCTTCGTAGTGGAAAAGAGTCATTAGTCAACGTCTGTGGCCTGTTGGTTGTAAAGTTGAACGTTTTGAATGCCTCATTAGATACAGATAAATCAAATCACTCGGATCGATTCACAAACAGATTATTATTTTTTCTCTTTCAGTGTAGTTGAATGTTTTATGTGACCAAAGCTTCCGTTAACTTGCAAATGCGCTGAAAGGAGCGGTCATCATGAGAAATTAAATGAAAGAAATGATAAATAAATTGTTATGAAATTCACGTCATGTTTGTCTACCTTTTTAGACACGAAAATCAACACATTTTATCTTCCGTGAGTCTTAATTACAGCCGTTCGTCAACACTTATTTTTTTTAAGTTTTGTTTTTAGACATTTAGCATTTTAGCGATGGATGTGTAATGCTGAGACACGTACAGGAGAGCAAAATGGTATCATCTGTTCATATTAAAAGCTCAATAAAAACACTTTCTTATAAATGTTCCATTGTCTGAGAACTGACTTCTAACTATTGTCTTTGTACAGGAGTGTATCTCCATAATTTCAACCCATTTTGTTCATAAATCGATCCCTTCATCATATGGCGGTCAGCCAGTCACACAAACGTATTGAAATCAGCAGGACTACTATACCGGCTCACAACTTATTTTTGTAAACTTAAGTGAAAGTGGTTAAAGCCTCACTGCGTTAACCTTTTTTTTTGTGAATACATTTTAATTGTGTCTTATCTGTATGTATGTTGGTAGAGTATGTTAATATTCAATTTGAGGTGGTTGTATTGTCTCCCTGCTCTTCTATTGAGACATTTAGATGGTGTCAAAGGTCATCTCACCAATTTCGACCTGATGGTCAAGATTGGCTCAATGGTAAAGATTTCAGGAAAACCGGTTCAAATCCGTGGCAGAAGAGTGAAGTTACATAGTGCTGTTTCTTAAACTGCGTATAAATATTGAATGAGCATCGAACAACTGGAACACAGGTTCCTTTTTCTTTGTATTTCCTGAAAAGTAACGATTCTGCATACAGTTTTTCCACCTGACAGGTGGTGAGCTTGATGTGACGCATTGTGAGCTTGTAGATCGGCTATTTTAACCACTACTTAAACATTTGTTCTAATTTATGGACTTTCTAAGATCTTTCTTTTATTTCTTCATGAAATTACCGAAAATAAATCATTGAATTTAGTTTTTAATTCATGATAAGTTTAGCTTTTTTGGGAAATGTTTTTTTTTGTTAATGTTTTGAAATATTAAATTAATAAAAAGCAAGGCTTTTGCACACCTACAGGCGACAGGTGCGTAGGAGAGTGTACGGTGCCCAAAAATGAAAAAGGAACATAACATTGATAAAGATATAGCCTGATGAAGGCCGCATAGGCCGAAACGTTGCTGTTTCCCTAAATACAAGTTGGTCACTGCATTTGAAGACGGTGTGCGGGTGTTTGTTCCTTTTTTAACTATTAAATAAAAAAATAAAATGGGGAAACAAATCACACCTGTGTGAAGTGAGGGGCGCTAAAGTCTAACTCATGTTGATTAGGTGATGTAGGCCTAATGGTGATGTAAAACAAACGGTGCCAACACAAACGTAATGACGTAATGAGTTACAAAATGACGTACACTGGTTTTCCCTTCATTGTCAATGGCGTTTATTAAACAAACATTGAACTATAAAGACAAACATTAAACCTGTATATAGGAGGGGCTAGCGCCCCTCAAAGACTAAGGGGACCCATAACAATGTGTCTGACCCACAAATGGGTCTGTGACTGCTGTGCTGACCCAGTGGTTAAACGGAAACTGTTAATACAGCTGTGTGGAGACTATATTACTGATACAATTTAGGCATTTATCAGACGCTCTTAATCCAGAGAGATATACAATAAGCAAAAAAAAAACTAAAAGCATGGCAATACATCACAGTAGTTATCATGAAACATGCTTAATCTAAGAACATAACAGTGGAATATCTATAGCCTATAATGAAACTATAGGCTACATCTAAAATACTATATATACTGATGCAGAGCTTGTGTGTCTGACAGGCTCTCTGCTGTGAAGGCGGCGGCGCACACGAGTTGCAGCGGCTACTCCAGCTCATGTTGCTTATTGTATTGTGCTTATTGTAACTTATTTGTCAGTATGCGTCCTTTATACAGAGACAACGCTTGCAAATATTGTGTATAATAGACAGTCTCTGTTGCATACAGTAGGTAGATTGCTCATTCAAGCCCATATGAGCGTCGCAGTGGAAGCATTAACGCAACTAGGGTTGCTGATTGATTGAGCACGGAATGTGATGAATGATGAGAGAGCAAGAGCAAGCCTTAATTGAGCGCCCCATACTTCACACGGGTGTGATTTTTTTCCTCTCATCAGGGCCTGTGGGGCATTTCCTCCGCCACTGTCTTGTGGAGCTCTGTTGTGTTCAGAATAGCTCTGGTGAGACCCATAGCCGTGGCATAGGCTAGTCGCTAGACTCTATATTGCCACGGCTAAATGGACCAGAGCTAGTTCAGAACCATGGACAGCTACTCGTGTCACTGATAGGAGCGTCTGGGCTGCATGCTGTCTCTCTGTAGTGGAATTCACTATAGCTGACAATAGATTATCTGGATTGTCTACCAGGCTATAGTTTGAAGTATGAGGAGGATTAGCTAAATAATATAGATGACAGATTGACAGTTGTCTCATGAAGAGAAAATGGGCGCATTTGTACCCAATCTGACGCACTATGAGAGAGCTATATAGTCTCGCTGCGTAGCCAGACGTAATAATCTGAGAGTCTACTGCCTTTGCAATGCAAAGACATATATAGGCTATGAGAGAGAGCGGCTGTTGAAAGAAGCAAGCAGAGTGCGCTTCCTGCATGTATAAATTAAATTGATCCTAAACCTAGCTCTGATAGCGTTAGGATAGGAGGACGTCTCTCACTATATGGACCAGAGCTATGCTTAAACTCAGCCTGAATATTTTCCTAATTGTCAAAGCCTCATGGAGTGAAGTGGAGGCTGATGATATACAAATCATTTTATAAACCTAAACCAACCATTTATCTTGTGAGGGCATCCGACATTATCCCTCAATTGTCTAATTATTTATCTGTTTCTCTAATTCTACAAAGACAATTCAAATAGCTTTATTGGCATGAGAAAACATACTTTTAAATTACCCACTGTCGTGGGTGTCCTATAGGGGGCGCTCCTATGCAGGGAGGTCGCAGAGGTTTCAACCTTTTTCATTATTTGAGACACGGACCACCATGTGATGACATGACATTCAGGATCTCAGAGAGACTAAACAATATTCTGTTATCGTTGGATAAGATTTTGCAAACGTCGATAAAAATAACAATTCTTCCATTCTCTAATTATTGTGTAGACTTCTTCTAAATGAATTTGTTTAACAATAACTTTTACTCTTGACATAGCATAATTATGGTTTCATTTTACTCTCAAGAGTCAAATATCTCCATTTGGTTACCAACTCTCCATCATTTAGCTGGGGACCACCTGGAACCTCCACAAGGACCACTGGTGGTCCCCGGACCACTGGTTGAGAGAACCACTGCTTTAGACTTTTGGATGAGAAAATGTCTCAAGTAAAAAAACAAACCAAAAGTGTTTTTCACATGCCTTAAAGTAACAATGCAGTGTTTCTCTGTTCTAATAGACCTTGAAGTCATGAAAGAGCTCTTCAGAAGGGAGTACGACTGTCTGTGTCACTGATACGTGATAACATGTTCTTGTTAAACAAGTGACAGAGCCAAGGATGGAGCCCACACACAACAAACATTTTATAACATTTGATTCCATCAGTAGTTACACATCTTTATTTATTCACTTTTATATAGTTATTATTGTATATAAGGTGTGAAGGTGGCTTGTCACATGTTCCAGGTCCCATAAGACCAAACTTAGATGAGTTCTATATCGGGGTGCAGCATGGGTCTATGCTGTCAACACCTTCAGAAGACATTTTTAATAACTAGATCCAGGAACCAACCGAGAACTAAGCTAGGTCACGGGAATTCAACTTTAAGTAACTTTATAATAGCCATTTTCTTCAGCTAACCATGACTGCTATCTGCCTGGGACATTCCTGCTGGGGTTTGTTGTTCTGTCTGTGTGATCTGGGATGGATGGATGGATGGATGGGGGAATGTGGCTGAATTGAGCAGTAAACCTAAATGGACTCAGAGCTATAGGTGTGTCGTGTGTGCATTGTGCTAATCGATGCACGCAGGGACCCGAGAAGTTTAGATTAGTGTGAACACTTGTACCGTACCAGGATCAACATCCGTGCCCTATATATACGTACGGGTGCACCGGCCTACACTTCATGTCTACTTGGGTACGGTATACGGTATCTGGTATGAAACCCACACCACAATCCCTGAAGAAGAGCATTCCAGGTGGTAACGCTGGTTTTCAATAGATTATCCTGCATCGTGGCTGTGAGTGTGGCCTTTACACTTCTGCACCAATAGGTATTAGGAAGCACCTACTATATACTGTGCACTCTTCTCCTGTTTGTGTGAAACCCATACACAGAAGCACATCATTTGACCTCTTCGTCCCTCCCTCTCTCTATATCTCTCTCCCTCCCAGGCCTCCCTCACACTGAAAAAGGCAACATATATACCAGTTAGCGTATATGTAATTTAGGGTGGTTTGTCATCCCAGATTATGGCAGATTTGCAGCTAATGGTATAACATGATATCATGGTATAACAGCTATAACTATACATGGCAAGCCTAAAGTGTTTAGGCGGGGGGGTGTGTGTGTGTGTGTGTGTGGGGGGGGGGGTGATGCAGACAGACAGCAGCCTTTGTTCTCTGAACTGTAGCCCATGTAGTCTCTGGGACCGCAGGTCAGGCCATTTGTTAGAGTGTCCATGTGACACAACAGATTGAACTCAAACTGACACTAATTCAGAGCACATTTACAGTAACATCCTACTATCACCTCCTTTAATCCATGTACTGTATATGCTGGATTTCATTTCATAAATAACATTCTGGTACAGTAAAAGACACAAGTGAATGACATAAAGAGACATTTATTGACATTCATAGTTCAAATTCTGGACAGATACTGGTCGGCATTAAATTGGCATTTCTTTCCCCTAAATGTATAAAAAAACGAATGAATGTATGCTTTGGAAAATGGACATAATGTCAAGTATACCTGATTTTAACATGCACGGTACATCATTATCAGACCATTCAACATCTTGCAATGACTGGCTGGTTTTGTAGCATTACTTTAGTAAAAATAATAATAATATTGGTCCTTGAATGCTATTACAAAAATATATTATTATTTGGCCACACATTTGTAAAAAGTATTGGTCCCTAAATGTTATTACAAAAATATATTATTTTTGCTTTACATTTGTAATAAAATATTAAAAATTCTCATCGGGGACCAATGTTCCAGTTATTCATTTCCTGTCCCATAGTTTAGTTTAGTTTAGTTAGTATTTGCACACAATCACACAGATATACAATCAACACACCTGTCTAACTATACAGTACATGCCTGTAGTTCCATCAATACTCTCCATATGATGTACATTACTGTACATGGAGTACATTCTGTGTAGATCATCTTTACACCTGTGTAATTACTACAGCTATTGTTAAACACACTTGTTAGTTTAGTTTAGTTTACACACAGAAAAATAAAAGTGTCAACTAGAACCTAAACTGGTTCCAGGAAGGACCTTTCAACCAAGGTTATATTTAAAGAATCATTTAAATGAAGGGTTCTATAAAGAAACATGCAAAGGTCCCTCTAATAATTACCATTCACTAAATAAAGAAAGAACCATTTGAACACCATTATTCTTCTGTGTGTAGTGTATTATTTGCAAACAGTGATAAAGCATAAAGTTATACAGTTGAAAGAAATACTATTCTAAAAGCTTTCTCTCCATCTGATCACTACCATCACACTGCAATGAACCACTTTAATCCTGATCCTAGTATCAGAGGTCAGAGGTTAAACCCTGTCTGCAGTGAACACCTTGTTTCATCCAGGAGACATGAAGGAAAAATAGATTTACAAAAGCTTTCTCTGTAAAGGCACAAAGTAACTCCATCTGATCAATACATCACACTGCTGCTGAAATCAATGAACCGTTTTAACCCTGGAGAGACACGTATATGGAAAGTGTAAAGTTTTTAATCAAATTAAAACATTTTAACCCATTAAGACCTGAGGGGAGGATTCCACAAGTTGCCTTCTAAATCAGTAGTTCTCAAACTGTTTCGTGCCAATGAGGACCCCAACATGATGATGTATTTGTCCGTGGACCCCTCACCTGAAAATGTTTTGTGCCAGGGACCCCCCAGAAGAGAAGATTTGCGTAAAGAAAATGATCTAAATTATTCAAAACGCTGTTTCAAAAACACACTTTCAATATATATTTTTAAAAATAGCAGATCTACAAGCTCGCAGCGCGGCACGAAGTGACCCGCTGCGAGCTTGTAGATCTGCTATTTCTCCAATAGCCAAATCTGAAATGACACAACAGATGCTTTCTCGGTTTTTATGGCTTTAAGAGGCTAATTAAATGAGAACATTTACTTTGCTTTAACAGGTTAATTAATCAGCGTGTGTGAGGTGTTCCTCAGAGGTTAACAGCTGTCCTTCATTATGAATTATTAACCTTCATATTTCTTGAAGCAGACTTAGTAGGACGGTTCTGGAGCAGGGTCCGGGGTCGGACCAGGGACCGGGTTGATCCAGGGGACCATCAGAGGAACGTTGTGGTACAGAGCAGGTCGTTTGTCGTAACCAGAATAGAAGAGGACACCTTGGAAGAACCAGTCGCTGTCCTTCACACACATCAGTGCCCCGCCCTCATCAAGCTGTAACAACAGGAAGTTGTGTTGTTCAGAGTGTGTTTTTATGTGATAAATATCATGGTTATGTTTCCATCAGTGTGTCACTCACCCAGGAGGGACGAGTCACACCGGATGCAGTACAGATCGTATACTTGGTGATGTATTTGTGCATGTAAGAATCATAGGCCTCTCTGCACTGCTGGTTGGTGATGACCGGCACATTTCCCTCATGGAGAACGTCAGTGACCCCTGGAGGCCAGTCTGGGGAAACACACACAGGATGTACACACATTTTATAAATAGAGGACAATTCTATTCCATTAAATATATAGATATAGACATATAGATATATAGATTATTTTTAACCATTTGTTTGCCTAAAATAGGGACAATAGGTGTATGTATTTATTGTTCACACATTTTCAAAAATAGCGATCTATAAGCTCATAACATGTGATGATGAACATGTAGATCTATTTCTACTCTGAATATAATATTGAGATGAATTTCCAGTGAAGTGTCTAAGCAGACGTACAGGAAGTCCCGCCCTAATTCCCTACAGGACTGCTGTGCAGATCTGTTTACATCGCAGGCCATGAAAGCTGTGCTGTGATTGGTCAAAGAAAGACAGCGCCCCATTATCAGTACATGGTGATAATGTGACCAATCAGATTTCTTGTCAGCCTGTATGAATGTGTGTGTGTTGTTTCCTCACTGTTCCGCCCCCATCCAGCTATGACGCAAGTAGAACCAGCAGGAAGTACGTCATCAGCCTGAGGGAGACAGATGGGTCCAACATGGTTGGTGAAGTTGACAGGATGGGACAGTCTGGCCAGCGTCATGCCACCCAAAGGCAAGCTGGCCCAGTTGGGATGGCGGTAGACCTAAAGAGAACAGACACATGTTTAGATAAAAACACATAAGACGTGTCACGTGCTGTTTCCAAAACATTTTCAAAAGAGGCTCAGTTCGTAGATCTATTTTCAAAGGATTTTAACAAATGTTTGACTGAACTGAAGAGCAGATAGTTCAGTGCTTAATGAATAATAAATGAATAATTATAATATAAACATTATAATGTATCGCTCGTTATGTAATATGTTCTGACATATTGAAGTTCATACCTTTTCTATCATGATCTTCTGAGTGGGTTCAGAGGTCGAGCTGAGGTTGTGGGCTCCGAAGACCACATATTCACCCTCGCTGGAGAGACAACAGAAACAAATGATTATTTAATTTTAATTCCATTATCAATAAGTAACTATTTAACATTTGTCTATAAGTAGCGCAGCTATGGGTTGGTTTTAAAACATTACATATTTAGTCACTTTAGCCCTATTGTTAAAATAGCCGATCTACAAGGTGAAAACACGTTGCTGTGGCACGTTGTGAACTTGTAGATCAGCTGTTTTCGGTTCATTAATACCACAATAGGACCAGGGTTTAAATGGTTAAATGAAAACAGGGTTTAAGCCATTTAGACCTGAGGCTGATTCTATAAATTATGGACACAATGTTGTGTCCATATGGACCTCTTGAATGTTGTGTCCATATATGGACATCTTGCACCTAGAATGACTAATGACCAATAGTGGGGTCAGGTTGGAAGAGATGAAGTGACAGACAGAGAGAGATAATAAACTGTGTTTAATTATATCTCAACTCTATGTTTATTACCTGACCAGCCAGTGAGGCACAACAAAGGAGTCGTTAATCAGCGTAGCACCTCCAACAAAGGTTCCATCAGGTCTCTGAAAGATAAAAAAAAGAAAAGAATCTATAATAATAAAGTGTGAATCAAAGACAGAATAAACCTTTTGCCGTGTGACGTCGTCGTACAATGGAGCATAAATGAAACACTCCTCCAACATAATATGACCATGTTCTATTAGCTCAGTGGTTCTCAAAGAGGGGTCTGGGGACCCTCAGGGGTCCCTGGGGGGGTTCTTGGGGGTCCTGAGGGGGTTCCAGGTGGTCCCCGGCCATTTGTGTTAGGCCAACACTTTTCAAACACTTTCTATACAATTTGAAAATAAATGATCTACAAGCTGTCGCATCGTGATGAGCTGGTAGATCTGCTGTTTTCCAAACATCTTGAACGACAGCGTTGAGAACCACTGTATTAACTGAAGCAAGCAAGAATGTAAATATGAATTTAATTTAGCATCAATGTAGAGTTTCTTTTGATCTTCTCTATTTGAAGGAAGACAAAAAGCAGGATGCATGGTTTCCTCTCCAACTCTGAAGCAGACAGGGAGCCAATGAAGGGAGGCCAAGACAGGTGTGATATGCTCACGTCTGCGAGTAACATGTGAGTAGACGTGCGGCCGAGTTCTGGACTAGCTGGAGTCGAGCAAGGGAGGCTTACCATGATGTAAGCGACCCAAGGCCAAGAGTGAGGAAAGGATTCTTCGCCATTTTCCACGCGTGAAACAGGAACATTGTTCCTCTTCCCGCACTGTGGCCTCGGGGCCACAGTGGTTGGAGGGTCCCCCGGGGCCACAGTGGTTGGAGGGTCCCCCGGGGCCACAGTGGTTGGAGGGTCCCCCGGGGCCACAGTGGTTGGAGGGTCCCCTGGGGCCACAGTGGTTGGAGGGTCCCCTGGGGCCACAGTGGTTGGAGGGTCCCCTGGGGCCACAGTGGTTGGAGGGTCCCCTGGGGCCACAGTGGTTGGAGGTTCCCCCGGGGCCACAGTGGTTGGAGGGTCCCCCGTGGCCACAGTGGTTGGAGGGTCCCCCGGGGCCACAGTGGTTGGAGGGTCCCCTGGGGCCACAGTGGTTGGAGGGTCCCCCGGGGCCACAGTGGTTGGAGGTTCCCCCGGGGCCACAGTGGTTGGAGGGTCCCCCGTGGCCACAGTGGTTGGAGGGTCCCCTGGGGCCACAGTGGTTGGAGGGTCCCCCGGGGCCACAGTGGTTGGAGGGTCCCCTGGGGCCACAGTGGTTGGAGGGTCCCCCGGGGCCACAGTGGTTGGAGGTTCCCCCGGGGCCACAGTGGTTGGAGGGTCCCCCGGGGCCACAGTGGTTGGAGGGTCCCCCGGGGCCACAGTGGTTGGAGGGTCCCCCGGGGCCACAGTGGTTGGAGGGTCCCCCGGGGCCACAGTGGTTGGAGGGTCCCCCGGGGCCACAGTGGTTGGAGGGTCCCCCGGGGCCACAGTGCTTGGAGGGTCCCCCATCCCTACACATGAAGACATGATAAAACAACAGGACAGCTCTATGAATAACAGATAAATACAGGCGACAAGACACAGATCATAGATATAGAATTACTAAAGACCTATAGGCTAATAGTCTGATACTTGCTATACTATAATTGTATGATGAATTAAAATATCTCTATATGCTAATAGTATCCTAATCATTGCTATAGCCACAGTAAAAGGGGTCTCCCTGTTATTTTAACCAAAGGCACGTAATGCAGACAAATTGGAACTGGAACATTCTAAGATGTATATATAGCTATGATAAATTGCAAAAACAAAGAAAAACAAAGCACAACAACATCCTCATTATGTCAGTTGTCTTACCGCGGAGCATTACCACCAGCATTATTATTCCCACAGATATGAGCAAACCGAGGCCAACAATCAGACTAGTACGGAGGCTCATCTTGGCTGCGACAGAACCCCAGATCTGAAACACACACACAAGAGCACACACTTTGATCACAGCAGCTGTGCAATGCACCCTAATAGGCCAGTGCGGTATTTCCGAACGTGTCTTGCAGTATAGCACCGCAGCGGGCTCAATGCTTATATGACATATGATATCAAGGCATTTAAGTAATGTAATAAGTTGCTATAACCCCGTACCCCTGTCCCACACAAGTGATACTTGTCCAGACCATAGACCACAGACACAGGACCATATGCATTGGGGGACAAAGTTCTTAGGAATGTGTTGTTGCGACTGTAGGCCACTGTTTACTATGAAAACCTACATTTCCTGTCAGTCAGTCAGTAAGTGTGTCATGTCATGCCTCGTGTCATGCCTCCATATATGGTCACGCCTCATGACATCACGCCTCGTGACACGTCACGCCACCATATATGGCCGTTTCCATATATGATATAAGATCACGACACTGACCTCATCAAACCCTGGATAGCCATACATGGAAAAGACTGGATCATCACCTAGATCTCCATATATGGAGCTGAGCCGGCCAGCAACTCTACATCTGACCTCAAACCCTTAGATCTCCATATGGAGCTGACCTGTTCTGACATTCCATATGTAATTCCCTCCCCACCCGTCCTTCCTCTTCGATGTTTCCCTTTTGACTGATACCTGTCCATTCAAACTCTAGACGGGCCCGCCCCAAAGTTATTAGTGAAGTTCTCAGGCACAAAAATGAAGGCCCGGCCCTACCTGGGCCCTCATCAAATCCTGTACACTCAAGACACTGCCCCCGCTGCCTCCATATATGGAGCTGACCTGTTCTGACATTCCATGTTGATCTGACCTCATCAAACCCTGTACACTCAAGACACGCTCCATGGCCAGTACAGAATTAATTCCATAATGTTGATCTGACCCCCCCATGCCAAAGCACCAGCGCTCGCCCAGCAGTCTGCCGTCACCCAGGCAGATGTGTGCATGTGACCTCACTTCTCGCCCTCAGGGCGTCTTACTGGTATAGTCTGATTGGCAAGATGGTCTACTGTTATTTATCTTTCTATTCCCACAACAATATAGTCTACAGAAAAATATGGCATATTTTGGACATCATTGATCATGACTAATACATTTTTAAGAAATGTAATGTAATGTATTTTTTTTTAATGTAATCGTTTGACAGCCCTAATACTATATATATATAGGATATATATATATATGTATACACATATATATATGTCCCTCACGGATCACCGCCCTCACGGAGCACGGCCCGCTCACGGAGCACGTCTCGTCTGCGAGACTGCAGCTGCAGGTGCTATTGGGAGATGAACGCTGTCCCATTTCACAGACATGCACAGAGCGTGTAACCTGACTCTGCCAAATGGGGGCGGTATTGAGTAACCATGTTCCCCATGTGTTTAGCAAGCTTCTTGGATCTGGCAGCGTCAGGTTACAGAGCGTGTGCCCTATGCCACCTACACAGAGTAGTGCCAGAGAGGCAGAGGGCGCTACACTGTAGCGCCCTCTGGTGCTGTAGCGGCGACAGCGCCAGAGGCAGAGAAACTCCGACAGTAAGATCACAACATGACAGGAGGAATGATTACACTGAACGAGAGTACATGGTGGACTGTAAATACTGCGGCCAGACACATGCCAGAAGGAGATGCCCTGCATATGGGAAATTGTCCACAAAATGCAACAAATCAAATCACTTTGCAAAAGTTTGCAGAAGCAGAGTTGTAAATGAGATACAGGCAGACAGTGAATCAGATGATGATCTTAATATTGAAGCAATCAATATTGAGGAGGTTACAAGCAGTGCAGAGGAAAATGCATGGTAGCCTATGTCAAACTGGGCATTAAGGACAACAAAGTGAAATTCAATACAGCTGCACAGACAAATGCCATTTCAAAACAAGCACTCATAACAACAGCATCAAACAGTACAATGTTGTCAGCTCAGTGGATTACTTTCTAACCAAGGTCACGGTGACTGCTAAGACATTCTGTCTTAAGTCGCTGCTTGATAATTCCATGATACATTACATAATTTACATTTATTCCACATTTCCACGAGATTAATTCACTCGGGCAATTCTCTACGTGCCAGCTAATAAAATACAGTAAAGAAATATTGCCTATTCCGTTGAAAAACAGAATATATTGCCCTTCATTTTAGGGCAGTGTGTGTACTGTATACTATAGCATATGATATAACTACACAACAAATACGCAACTTCACTGCATGGCATTACAGTAATTAGTTATTTGCCAGCACCTGCTCCAATATAGGCCTAAATCAAACTTTATTTATATAGCACATTTAAAACAATAGAAGCTGACCAAAGTGCTGTAGGCCTACAAGTGGAGCATCACCATCGGCGCACAAAAAGAACATAATAAAAATAAAACACAGGCAAATAGTATAGGCTATACATAAGTACAATAATACGATCAGGTGCAATTAAATGCCAAAGAGAAAAGGTGTGTTTTCAGTAGAGATTTGGTCTGGGTCTGTAGGAGCTGCTCTGCATGGGAGTTCACAGTGCAGGGCAGTCTTCAGACAAGAAAGAAAAAGATATCGCTGGCAACGGCAAAATCAGTTCTCCGCATCGGCAAAATAAATCTATAGGCCTAGTTTCATTGCAGATCTTTGAATTTTCGGTGCGCGCGCCGCACTCACCATGTGAATCCAAGCAGGTCCTCACAAGTATAGGTACACCGCCAGGCTCCACAAGGTTCTCAGCGCAATGGCGCATCGATAAAAGTTGGGATTTCACTAGTGGCATTATTCAGGCAATACTCAACAGATTATTATAATTCCAATATATTTTCATTTGGGTGTAAGTAATGTTTTTATATGACTTATCAAACATGGTAGCCTATATTTAATGTCCACTGAGCTGTGGTGCGCTTGCCTACACTCTCTCAATGAAGTGAAGGAAACTCGCCAGAATGTGAAGGAGAGTCGCCCCGGGTAAAAGTGGCGAGTCCCCTACACAAGACACACTGGTTGAATGCATCGTTGAATGCGTTTTATCCAAGTACAATAAACCCAGCCGTGTTATAAAATATCAATGTCGTTACTTATAATATATTTCAGATTACAACTCACATTTGTAGTCAAGACGTACTCTCTGCTCCAGTTGTTTCAATTAAGCTCTCTCTGCACTGAATGTAAATCCCATGCAGTTTCCTCCAGCGAGGCGACAGGAGAACTGACTGACTCGTATACGGGTCTGAATGCCCAATGATTCTACACGGGCTGGTCAACCTCTCTCTCTCTCTCTCTCTCTCTCTCTCTCTCTCTCTCTCTCTCTCTCTCTCTCTCTCCGTGCGTGTGCGTGCGTGCGTGCATGTGTCTCATAACTTCCTCAAAACATCAGATTGCTGCTCCTTTGAGTGCCTTTCATCAATGGAGAGTTGCTACGTTGTATATGACTTTCAGGGTGTTGACCTTTGTAGGCTATTTGCTCTCTCTTTCCCACGGCAGGATAGCTCAGAGGTAGAGTGGCCGGTATAGAATCTCCTCCAGAGTAGTGTCGAAGTGTCCTTGAGCAAGACTCTGAACCCCTAATAGCTTCCGGTCATGTGCAGGTTTGTGCCTTGGCTTGCATGCATGGTTTCATCTGCCACTGCCATCGGTGTATGAATGTTTGTGCGAATGGGTGAATGTAATGTACAATCTATGTAAAGTGCCTTGATTGAAGGTGCTATATATTTCACATCACCCCTATTCTGGCCACCCTACATTGGCTGCCTGTCTCATAAACTCATAAAGAATACATTTTAAAATACATTTATTCACTTTCAAAGCTAGATCCGGACTTGCTCCATCTCACATTTCTGACCTATACTCGACCCCTACGAGCCAGCTCGTGAGCTACGATCATCCGGCACGACCCTTCTCTCAATACAATCAGGCTGCAAAAAAACTGTAGGCGACCGGGCATTCGCTATCCATGCACCGTCTCTCTGGAATGCCCTGCCCCTAGAGATCAGGCTTGCCGAGTCTGTGCCCGTTTTAAATCACTCCTTAAGACTCATTTTTACAAAGCTGCATTCAACCCCCTATACCCATGTGATCTGTGATTTAATTGATTTCTTCTGTTGTTGTTGATTTTGTGCATTATGTATAATATGTATAATAATGTATTTTATTCTATTGTTTGCCTTCTTGCTATGTCTTTACATAATATGTTTCTCTGTTAAAGCACTTTGTGACTGGTTCTTAAAAGGTGCTATACAAATAAAGCTTTATTATTATTATTATTATTATTATTATTTATCATTTAGGAGCCAGCATGTCATTCAACATTGTTCACGACTTTTGAAGTTTGATCAAGTTCATCCAAGCTGTTTCGATATCCATCATAGCGGGTGAAGAAACTCACAAACTTAGATAGATAGATGGATAGTTAGTTGATAGAACTAAGATTAAAAACTGAAATAACATTGCAATGTAGTAGGCCTGCACCAGAGACAGGAAACAAGATGGGAGTCGGATTTGAACTCGGATGCTGATTATTTGGAAGCCTGGGCCAGGTACATAAACTGAATATGTGTGGCCTATATAGCTGGCATGACAAAGAGCAAAGCCAAACAACTTGCCAATTACTGCTCTGTTTCAGCTGTTAGGCCTTGTCTGCATGTTTTCTTGTGAAATCAATTGTAATTTGCGCATTCAAATAAAGAACTTACGAAGAAGAAATTACATTGAAGCAATCTAGAATGCAGACCTGGGTCAGACCTGCAGGGTTACATTAACAGTGACTTATTGTTAGTTTCTGTCCAATGTTCATTTTTTTAGATCGACAGCCAAGGTCAAAGGTCAACAATGCAAAAGCTGAGCCACCAGCCACATGGTAACATATGCTATATGCAGAACTGTAATGTTAAGGGCAATTACAATATGGCACTCCATAATTGTAACCAGGGGTGGTCTTTTAAATGGGTCCCAGCCCGGGACCCAGGGCATAGGCGGATCTAGAAATTATGGGCCCCTGTGCCACCGCCATGCAAAAGCCCCCCCCCACACACACGCCACACCACCACCCCGGAGCTTTTTTCTTCTCTTTTTTTTACGTGGCTCATACTGTCTGCACACGTGCATATAGTATATGCATAGTAATTATGACATATAGGCCTGCAATATTCAGGATTTACAGCAAGGGATTGCTTAAAAATAATAAACAGCCAAAAAATAAGCCAAATAAATGCAAACTGAGGGTTTGTGTCCTTGTTAATAACAGTGACAAGGACCGTTTGCTTTGAAGGAATAATTGATTGAACATGCACGCCATAATATTATTTCATTTGGGTGTGTTCTAAAAGAAAGTGTTTGTGTTGTTATTGTGTAATTTGTTTGTATGTGTAAACTTGAAACATTATTGTAGGCCTACTATTTTCCCTTCATCTTTATCCTTTTTAGTGTAATAGTAGCTGTCATTCTCTCGTAGCCTATTATTTATTTCTCAATCTTACCACGAACCTCGTCTCGGAGGACAGTCAAGACAGGCAGTGTCAGTAGACCAATCACAGGCAGGCGGGCGTTACCATGCCTCAGCCATGCCTATGCTCGGACACAAACGGAAATCACGCCTTTTAGATGGGTCCCAGGCAGGGGGGCAGCCAGACATATATTTTGTGAAGCCACAAGGAAATCGGGATTTCCTGAAAGTTCATATAATGGCCTGTTGTGGCGCTGTCATTGGGCCCAAAAAAAGCCATAGCCCCATAGAAGTCCATGTATTTGGGCCCAACTTCACCTAGACTGTATTACCGTAATAAACATGGTCATGAATACTTTTTGCTTCCAGTCACTAGTTTAAAGTCTCATTTCTAATGTCATAATATTCTTTTTGGAAAATTATGGTACCATTTATAAAAAGAATAAAGTCCCCGGGTCTAACGTTCATGTTAGACCCGGGGAACGCTTTGTCCATATTTTTTACAGTCTATGGTCCCAGGGACACTTCATGAGTTCAGTACTGAGCTACTTTGGTGACAGCTAATGGAGATCTGAACAAATAAAGAATATCTGTGTAGCCTAAGTGGTGGAAACCTTCTTTGTTCTTGATTCACCTGAGGCGGAAAGAACTCCCCCATTTAGGCTACAATAGAGCATCGATTGATTGATTGATTGATTGTTATTACTATTACATTATTATTGATTATACATTATTAACAGTTTGCATGGATGACAGGCACAGGGAAGTACAGTAGGCCTACAATAGCTGCATACATAAGGATCAAGAAAGCCTTTCTGCTTGGTACTATCTTGGTCCATGTACTCAATTAATCATAAACTGAACAACATTAATAGCAACATTAATTAGCATTAGGCTAGTTTTCAAATTAATATTGACCAGATCCCTCACATCTGAAAATATGTTGTGCCAGCCAGAAACTACACAAGATTTGTGTTGTTAAAATGTTTCTATACATTATTCTGTAACACTTTGAAGAAAATCCCCTGCTTGATATGGTAAACAAGAGAATGGTTAAAAAGTGGTTTGATTTATTGGAAAGAAAAGAAGGGAAAAAAAGGTGTTTTTTCTTTATTTTATTTTTTCTCATTTAAAAATAAAATAATGTCTGTAATTCACTTAATTACCAACATGTTGGGAAAGTTTGAGAGCAAGAGTGTCTGTCCTGTTGTCTGTTTTGTTTGTCTGTTCACACTTATGTATTGTATGTGGAACATTTACATTGCCTGTCATTTTTTTTCATTTTATATAACTGAACTACTCATATCATTGTCGATAATATTCTGATGTTGTCATACAAAAAATGCCTAATAAAAACATTAAAAAAAAAAAAAAAGTGGTTTAATTTGCTTTCTGGTGCGATAGGACCCCCTGGAACCCCGTCAAGGACCCGCAGGGGGTCCCCGGACCCCAGATTGAGAAACACAGAACTAGCGCATGTGAACGGATGTTGTTGTTGTTCTTCTTCGTTGGTGTTTTAGTCCCACTCGCTGCTGGAGAACTGGAGTATATTAATACTTTTTAATATTGCAAATATGAGTTCTATTATTGGGACACTTAGGTGAGTGGATGAAATGAAACGCGATGTTTGTTGCACTGCGGACACATACTGGTTTTGCTATAAAATACACCCAGGCAGGCATTGACTGTTTGTTTACCAGTGGGTTAGCCTAGCCTCAGTAGCCTGGTAGCTAGAGTCCCACTGAAATGCATGGGGCCTTTGGGCTAAGCTAGGCTAGGCTAAGCATAATAGTACATACTAGCCTTGTACCAATTAAGACTGGCAGATATTTATATATCGATCCGACGATCAGACATGTCAGAATTAACCAAAAATAATAATATATATATAAAAAAAAAAAAGTCCTGGTCCGAGGGAAAGTTTATGCTAACTTTGTCCAGGCTAGGCTAGGTTAGGTGAGGTGGTTGGGTGGTTCAGAAGTGGAAAGCAAGCAGACCGACAGTAGACTTTCTATAGAAGAAGAAAATACAATACAGTAACATACAGCATAACTAAAACTATAAGCAACCCAAATACGTCTTTAAACATGATGCACATAAAGTTATGACTCTGTCAGACAGCCACCGTTGTGTCACTTTGTTGTGGGGGAATTCAGTGTAGAGTTCAGTGTACACTGGCTGTTGCATACTGTAATATTTACATAATTTAGAATGCATTTCATGTAGGCTAATATTCAAGGTTTTTATTTTTACATTAAAAGTGTCACAACATACTAATTTGGCATAGGCCTACTGCTCTGAATTAGTATGTTATGGAATTTCTGTAAGGCTGCAACGATTAGAGAGAGAGATAGAGAGATAGATAGATAATTTATTGATCCCAGAGGGGAAATTCAGATGATCCCATAGCTCATACAAGCATACAATAAGGTTAAAGGGGGGGCACGTATTAAAAAGACAAATATTTTAAAAATATATTATGAATAAGCATCATCATCAAACTATAATTCAGTCAATGTCTGAATGTCTGTGTGTCTGTCTGTCAGAAACACCGCCATATCTCACCGCCTGCACCAATCGCTCCCACTTTTCACACAGGCATTGACCATAATAATATGGAGGTCTTAACGAAGCCCTTTTTCCAATTTAACAAATTATGAATTAATAATGAATTTATTTGTGAATTAAAAAAGTGAAAACGCACCCCCAGGGGTAAGGGCTAGTAGAAATAATTAAAAAGGTGTCACGAGATATTGCACATATGCTAGAAAGCCTATAGTCCAGTCCATAAGCCTAGCGGCTGGCCGTGGAGTGGTAGAGTCTGATTGCTGTTGGTACGTGTGTTCTTGAATCGTTTGTTCTTACACGAAAAAAAAAAACGGAACAGATCTTTGTGACAACTTTTCTGGTCTGCCAAGATTTTGTGGAGGATAACTTACATTGTCCATTATGGCCCGCATCTTGTTTTGTGTGCATCTCTCTCTCCACAACAGACTCCAGTGAGTGAGTCCGGCCTTTCCCCCAGTACTGAGCCAGCCGCCTTCACCAGTTTGTTCAGCCGCTTTGGCATCTTTATCCATCACACTGCCTCCCCAGCAGACTGTAGCGTAGAAGAGGTCACTTGCCACTGCTGTCTGGTAGAACAAAATCGATGAATCGTAATCGAATTGTTAATTCAATTAGTTGTCAACTAATTTAGTAATCGATTAATCGAATCGGCACTAATCGCTGGAGTTCTTTTGCAATTAATCATGTGTTTTTCCATTTGTTCCACATGTAACTAAACTAAAGAGGAGTGAGCCACCTCTCTTCCCTTACAATCTGATGATAGTTGCACATGCACAGTGGCGACTGCAATGCAAAATATGACACAACAATGCAGTATCACATGGTATCCAAAAACATCTAATGTCTGAGGCCATTTTACCCTCGACATCTTATTTATAAGATGGCATAGGCCTACTGATGGCATAGGCGGAGGGAACACGCCGCCAGCACCCATAGCGTCCCCAGCGGTAATCGAACCCAGGACCTTCTAGCTGTGAGAGGCGACAGCACTACCTGTGCCACCATGCCTCCTTCCTCTTTGTATCTGCCAAGTTTTTGTTTCATAAACATCCAGCATAGACATGTTATGATCTGCCAATCAATTCCATGCATGTGATGATGTGATAATTGTGATTCTTATATTCTTCTTCTAAGTGTTTGGGTGAAGGCCTGGTGATGCGAGGTTTGTGTTTGGTAGTAGGCTCTAATCGTTGCTTGAGGCTACCTGGACCCCACTTAGACAGAACAGACAGGTCATGCTGAATGTAGAACTGGTTCTAAGTATACAGCACTATGACCTGTCTGTGGCTCTGTCTACAGTATGACCTGTCTGTCTGTTCTGTCTACAGTACGACCTGTCGGCCTCCATGTTCTTTCCAGATGAGACGGCACAGTGTTCCAGCCCAGGTGGAGGAGGTGGGGTGGTGACCATGAAGGCTGCCAGCCCAGTGTCCAGCAGGTCAACATCTCACATTTACCTCCTGTTCCAGGGTCTGGGGGGGGGCTCTGAGGACCTCAGGGCTGTGGGATGTTAGATTAAAGGTGGCAGAGAGTGATTTATCGGCCCATTTAGTGATTTATCACCTTTAAAATGTTGTCTAAAATGATGGGCGAGCCAGTTGAAGTGTAGCCTCGGAAACCCCTGATAAAGAGTAGGACAAGTGAATATTGCTCAGTAAAGTAAACTTTGTGCTATTTCCACCTATTTAAGGCCTTATATAAAAGGCTACTGATTCACAATAAAACCAAATATTGGCATTCTGATTGTTCTGAGATGTACACTACCCGTAGTAGACCATCTGTGCAAGTATGATGTAAAAACAACCAACAGGTAGAACTGTTGACTGACAATGAATACATGTTTAGCCATAATTTCAAAACAATATTCTGGGTTGTGACCTTCCACAGGCCCCCCTTTTGAGATGCCGACCATTTAAAAAAAAATAACACTGTACATCTGCATAGTACTAGTATGTATTGAAACTATGAAACAAGAAGAGATTGTCATGTAAGGAATGAGGAGTGTCGGGCGTGTGTGTGTGTGTGTGTGTGCTGTTGCAAATTGGGAGAGAGATGGAATTTTGAAATGTCTCTCTGGAGATCCGTTGCCCCCAACAGGCCATTTTAATGTACTGTACCATTTGGCACAGTTTACTTTAGGGGACACAAACTCTTTTGAGATTTAGCAGTGGGCCCTGATCCAGAACAGATTGAGAAAGAAGGTAGCATGCACGACTCTCGTCTCCATCACTTTGACCATTTTACCGGTCGCACGCTCGGGGGGGGGGAAAAACATTTTTAACCCATTTTGGGCGGGGACCCCTTTTGGTGTTTTAAGCAGTTATACTTTAGCTATTGAAAAATAGCAGATATACAAGCTTGTAGACAGATAGACCCTGACGAAGACCTTTTGGTCGAAACGCATTGGTCCTGTTATTTATTTGCCTTGCTCATCTTCAAAATAAATTATTTAATTTTTCACCAAAGACGGAGTGCCTTGGATTCTTTTCTTTTCAAGTCTGCAATTCACATTTTTGACAAGCAGTACTACTTGGAGGAAGGATACTTTTTGTCTATATGGTTTTACCTGTATCACCAAAGAGCACCCATCTAAGAGCCACTAACAGATCCCTGCAGCGCTTCCATTCCTCTATTTCTATACAAGCTTGTAGATTGCTATTTTCTTTAAATCACAAGAATGTGGCGCAAATCTTTGAATATATATTATTTCAGAGGTTTTTAAGTCAAATCTTTGCTTTTGGTCCCTGGAACAACATATTTTCAGATGGGGGTCCACGGCCAAATACAGATAAATCTGGGGGTCCTTGACATGAAAAAGGTTGCGCACCACTGACACCACTTTTTAGAATTGTCCTAAGGTCTAAATGGTTTAAACAAGAGAAGAAAACCAGCAAAGATTAACAGAAGGCATGTCTTAAGGCCTCTCTTCTCTAGAAATACACAATTAAAGTCCAGTCCATCCCTCTCTCAAAAGGTAGTCATTCACTGTACAACGCAAGGGACAAAAGTAGCCTACAAAGTTAGCTATAGTTAGGGGCCTCGTCCCAATCATTCTTAATAATTAAAGAAGGAGCAACTCCAAATGCTGTACTACAAAAGGCATAGTCAAATTTAAATACATGCAGAAACATGGATGGAAAAAAACACCAACCAAGTTTCTAAGTCACATGCATTCTTTAAATTAATTACCAATTGAAATCCTAATCTAAGTGTGTGTGTGTTTGTGTGTGTGTGTGTGTGTGTGTGTGTGTGTGTGTGTGTGTCACAGCCATAGCAATTCACTGTAAAGATGCGGTTCGTGTTTGGAGTGGAGACATTGGTTCAGTCTACACTTTACGAGGAAGGTTCCAACAAACGCATCTTCAACAAGGACATACACGTTGGCACGGTAAGACTTTCATCTCTAACATTTAAAGGACCGCTGACATGCCCCGAAATTAATATTGTTTTTAACCCATTCTGGACGGGAACCCATTTTGGTGTTTTAAGCATTATGTTATACTTTAGCTATTGAAAAATAGCAGATCTACAGCTACAGCTACAGCTATATATATCATAGTGTGCCATAGTATGTAGCACAGAGTGCCGCACTATGAGCTTGTAGATCTGCTATTTTGAAGTCTTGAAAATGTGGCACAGATCTTTGAATATCTATTCTTTCAGAGCGAACATTTTTTAATGTTTCTTTTTGTGGCTTTCGCCTTAATTTTATATTTTTGTATAGAGGGACAGACAGTAGGCTTACAGGAAATGGGGAGAGAGATGGGGGAGTGACATGCAGTAAAGGCCGTCGGGACCGGGAGTCGAACCCGCGGCACACTGCCAAGCTGGATTACCAGCCAAGGTGCCTGGACCGCTGAGAGTGAACATTTTTAACTCAATTCTTTGCTTCTGGGGGGAGGGGTCCCTGGAACAACACATTTTCAGATGGAGGTCGATGGCCAATTACATATATTTTTGGGGGTCATTGACATGTAATAGTTTGAAAACCACTGACAAAAACAGAAAACTATCATGATTTAGAAGACATTTCTAGAATCGTCCTCAGGTCTAAATGGTTTTCATGAAGCCTCTTAGAAGAGTTGCTCAGGTAGGAGTGCAGGAGTATAGGTTCTATAATAATGGTCATTAGGCTGGGTAAATGGAGAGGAAGTATTTCAGCTATGCACTGCAAATGTACTGCCACCACAATTACACCATCCATGGTCTGTAGCACTGCACAATTAATCTGGAAATTCAGACACCTATGCAATCTAATTTTGTGAAGAATCGTGCAGCACTAGTTGGCTGTCCAATTCATTTGAGTTACTTATGTTTTTTTTTAATAAATATTTTCAGGGAAAAAATGTGAATAGTGTGAGAATCCATTGTCCGTCCCTTGGGTTTTGAGTAACTGAAGCCTTTTGGCTTTGGACAGAGTGTCTTTTCATCTTAGTCCTGCAGCAAGTCCTCAAAAAAGGCCATAGTTTTTCAGATACCCCTCCCTGAGGTACAACCAAACACAACCATGTTTTTTCTTATCTTTAGGTTCTCCCATATATGAAATGGATTTTTATTTTGGGGGAAAAAATACATTTTTGGCTATTCTTTAGTTTAGACCTACCTCAATCTCTGAAAAAGGCAAATCCGAATGGGGTAAAGGGGACAAAAAAGCCTATAACTTGAGAATGTATCTTCATAAAATGTACTATGAACCAGGTTTCTACCCTATGTCACTAAAGAGTCAGAATGTAATTTACCTAAAGAAATACTGAAATATTGTCCTTTAAACATACAGGCATTTAGGCAGAAATTGTACCTTTGTGGTGAAGACCTTTACTTTCTCTCATTTTCAAGAAAAACATACTGTATATTCCTGTCTGATATGCTGTTGCTGCATTGCCTAGGATGCTATTAAATCCAGTGATTGTTTGGAGTTATCTAGTACAGTTTTATTGCAAATCAGATTTCTTTAGACATACCTAGTCTAGCAATAGAGGCCCTCATATTTTGAGACACCGGTAGGCCTACCCCTCCCTGAGTTAGAACAAAACACAACCACCATATATATAGTTTTCTTGATTGTTGTGAACTTTTATTTTGGTGTGAAAATTGTACTTTTGTGGAGACAGGGAAAGAGCGCTCCTTTACTTCAGTGGTTCCAAAACTCTTTCACGTCAAGGACCCCCAAATTGATACTAATGAGTCCACGGACCCCCATTTAAAAAGATATGCCTGCAGGGACCCCCAGAAGAGAAGATTTTTAATTTCAAGGACACCCAGTTTGCATTAGGCTACGGACCCCTATTTAATGACATTTCTATCACTGGGACCCCCAATTTATATAGTAAAATCAATGTTAATTTAACTCTACAAATGGAACCAAATGGACCCGTCAGGGTTCCATTTGTACACTCGTTAGGGTCCATTTGGTTCCATTTGTACGCTCTCTGAGTTACAGACCCATAAGGGTCCATTTGGTTCCAAACTATCATTTAGCTGGGTACCCATGGAACTCCCTCAAGGACCCCTGGGGGTCCCCGAACCCCACTTTGGGAACCACTGCTTTACTTCCTCCTTCTTCTTCCTTCTTCTTCTCATTTACAAGAAAAAAACATAAATTCCTGTCTAATATGCTGCCATAGGTGATTATAGGCTATAAGTTAATGATGGTCATCATTTTTGGGTGAGGAAAGTCCATGTGGCTTTACATTACCATATCACCAAACTATCAGAATATGACAAATCACACCCGAGAATCACACACTTCATAATTAGTTCACACAAAGACAGAGGTGTTTACAGGAAAGGTACAGAAATGGATACAATTTGCTTTTTGAACCCACCAAACGGTGCAGGCAGTCAGCTGATATGTTGAGAACCTTGAAGTGGAAACAAATGTTGCCGACAACGCCACAGATTTATGCGATGATACATTTGTAACTAATGATGTGCCATATGTATGTCATGAATCATGATATGTACCATTAACAAATGTCACCGACAGTTACTCAAAACTTTAAGTGAAGGACAATGGAAACTTACTGAAAGTAATTAATAAGGGTATGATTGCTCACATCCATCATATAGCCTTACAACATGGTTACAACTTACAATCCTCTCAAACTGTCCTAAAACCAATAACATCAATATATAAACAGGCTATAAAAATCATGGATGAAAAAACGATGAGATGGCACCTTTGTGGTATTTAAAGAAAAACACACACACACACACACACACACACACACACACACACACACACACACACACACACACACACACACACACACACACACACACACACACACACACACACAGTTTTACGTTTGAAAATTGTGTTTCTTTTCCTACCATCATTTTTTTTTAATGTTTACATGGTCATGTGTCACCTTTGTTCTCTGGACTGAACTTGAACTTGATGCCAACATTGTTCCACCTTCCTTTCCCCCTGTTTTTAGTATTGTTAAACCATATAGGAAATAAAATTAATTTTAATTGCAAGTTAGAAGTTGTCCCCGTCTGACAGTAATGGCTGATAGGCATAGTTAGACTGAACTGTGTAGAAAAACATGGTTCTATTTCATCATGATCATCAGTAAGGACCAATTATATGAAGATAGGTTTCAAAGTGGTGAAGTGGTCCTTTAAGCATTTAGCAAGAAACTATAGGATCAACAATGTATTATTAGAAACTATAGGATCCATGAACAATGTACTATTGAAATAACCATCTGTACATTTGTAACTATAGCATACCAGGTAAATAAACAATGAACATCCACTTGTCCACAAACATACAGTCACTCAAATAGTAATACAGTGTTTACACTGCATTTAGTCTCTCTGCTCTTATCCTGTGGTCCGGTAGAACACCTACTGGTTGATAAGAAATACTGCCTGGAAGGCCAAATTCAATATCCCCTGAGGCTTCCACTGACAGATGATATGCAATCATTATTTTAAAGACCTTTTTGGGGCTTTTCTGACTTTATTGATGAGAGAGAGAGGGGGATCATGCCAAATGGAATACAAGCACCTTAATGAATTCAAATCATTGTGTGTACACTGTTTATACCCTACCTACACTGTTTACAGCAAATGGCTTCGGTACATATAAATACTGTTAGGCCTATATAAACAGAGGAACTAACTTTAATTAAATTACATTTGAATAAATTGCTGCTACTTGTCGCAAATGTATTTTATACTAAGTGAATGCAAAAACATTGAGATGCTGCTGTCAACTTTCAAAAGTATAAACCTAACGTCTCCTATATGGATGTATATTGTAGAACTATCTGACAGAAAATGCACAATCTTTTTATAGTTTCACAAGATATTACTCAAGTATTACTCAAAGTGTCAATGTAACACAGCTGTTTACACCTTTATTTTATTCCTATCTATATTCAATATTTATTTGTACATACTCTTATCTCGATTTTCTTGTTCCACTTGGATCACATGCTTGGCCGTGTAGTACTTTAGGCTACTTCACTTTGATTCATTGATTGAATAGTTTGACGATTTAAAGATACATTTAAAGACTTGCAAAGCGATAAAAGCAAAATCAACCAGGTGCTCGATGGAAATGCAAAAAGTAACAGTGAAAAGTAGGCTGGTGCATTTATTTATACTGTGTGTGTGTGTGTGTGTGTGTGTGTGTGTGTGTGTGTGTGTGTGTGCACGTGTGCGCGCGCACACGTGTAGGAGTCCTGCCGTGTTGGAGACGTTTAACTTCTTGGAGAACGCAGATGATGACGGAGACATTATTGATGACATCACAGATAAATAGACCGAAGAAACACAAAACAAAGGTGCACGCACACACACACACACACACACACACACACACACACACACACACATGCACACACACACACACACACACACACACACACACACACACACACACACACACACACACACACACACACACACACACACACACAATTGGTAAATGAAGGCCCTACTACTTGATCATACTACAGCGTGAAGACTCACAGACCCTCTTCTAGAATGGCCCGGGGAAACCTAAATGGCTTTTTTTTCTGTTCACGTTGTATATATTTATTAACCCATCTTGGGGCGGGAACCCCTTTTAGTGTTTCAAACATTATGTTATAATTTAGCTATTGAGAAATAGCAGATCTACAAGCTCATAGCGCGCCACCGAGTATGAACTTGTAGGTCTCGTATTTTTGAAAAATCGTTAAAATGTGCCTCAAATCGTTCAGAAAATTGTCATGATTTAGAAAACATTTATTAAAAATTTCGACGTCAGGCCTGACATTATAAAAGTACAAAGTTACATACCGGTAACTTTGTACGTCGCCTGGTTATCAGACTAAATGCTCTTGAAGAAACTGTTTGTGAGCTTTATAGGGGATCTGTCAATGCCTATAAGTATATATATATATATAGGCCGAATAAGGATCTTGAAGATACAATCCCTATCCAGATTCCCCCCCCCCCCCACTCTCTAAACCAGGGCTAGATACACAAGCCTGGATCCAACGTGGGGCGAGACCCAAAAACACCTCAACACCCTGTTTTGGAGCCTTGGATACAGGCCCGGAGTCGCAGACATGGCAGAGGAAATATCACCTGTTCACCCAACATTCATCATCAACCTCAGCAGAGTGATGTGAACCTGACCAACAGATTCAACATCCTGAGTCATGAGGATTTCCCTCAGCTGGATGGTCATCATCCCACTACCTTCTCCCCAGAGTCACCTGGAGATATGCCCGCCCACCAAGGTCATCCTCAACTCTCTTCGGAGGCACCAGATTCCCCACAATTTCTGGAGCTGACACACCTAGAGGCATCAGTGGCTGCTGCTACCAGTGTTCCTGTTGCTGTGAGTATTGATCGCGCACCCTTCCCTACTGTCACCTCTGCTATATAGAGGTACACCACGTGTATCTGCGTTGTCAGTAGTGAGTTGTGTTTAGTTTTGCAGCCCATCATCAGCTCCATTGACTGTCAATTGTTGACAGACAGTCAGCACACTTTGATCTACGACCTGACCGTACAGTACCTTATGGATTTGTGCCTCACAGTGACCACATCTCACGGCGGGCATAGTTAACTGGAAACAATATTAACTCAACAGTCTGTGTACTAGTTAAGCTGTTATCCATCATACTAGTAAGCGGCGTGTTGTAAACTCAGCATTTTAGTACACAGTGTGTTGGTTAAACCTAACACAGCATACTAGTAAACACTGCATTGTTAAAACCCAGCATACAGGGCACAAACATTGGCCATTTCAATGTTTTTGCATTCACTTAGTACAAAATACATTTGCGACAAGTAGCAGCAATTTATTCAAATGTAATTGAATTAAAGTTAGTGCCTCTGTTTATATAGGCAGTATTTCTATGTACCGAAGTAATTTGCTGTAAACAGTGTAGGTAGGGTATAAACAGTGTACACACAATGATTTTAATTCATTAAGGTGCTTGTATTCCATTTGACATCATCCCCCCCCCCCCTCTCTCTCTCATCAAAGTCAGAAAAGCCCCAAAAAGGTCTTTAACCCATTCTGACCGGGCACCCATTTTGGTGTTGGCATCATGTTATGCTTTAGCTAACACCGAGTGGCGCGATACGAGCTTGTAGGTCTGCTATTTTTGACAAAATCGAAGAACGACTGACATTTTTAGAATCTGATCTCAGGTCAGAATGGGTTCATCAGACCAGCGTGTGTCCGGCGGAAACCTCGTATGAATCTGATCTCAGGTCAGAATGGGTTAAAAGAATGATGGCATATCATCTCTGTCGAGTGGAAGCCTCAGGGGAGATATTGAATTTGGCCTTCCAGGCAGTACCTCTTATCAACCAGTAGGTGTCCTATCCGACCACAGGATAAGAGCAGAGAGACTAAATGCAGTGTAAACACTGTATTACTATTTGAGTGACTGTACATTTGTGGACAAGTGGATGTTCATTGTTTATTTACCTGGTATGCTATAGTTACAAATGTACAGATGGTTATTTCAATAGTACATTGTTCATGGATCCTATAGTTTCTAATAATACATTGTTGATCCGATAGTTTCTTGCTAAATGCTTAAAGGACCACTTCACCACTTTGCAACCTATCTTCATATAATTGGTCCTTACTGATGATCATGATAAAATAGCACCATGTTTTTCTACACAGTTCAGTCTAACTACGCCTATCAGCCATTACCGTCAGACGGGGACAACTTCTAACTTGCAATTAAAATTAATTTTATTTTCTATATGGTTTAACAATACTAAAAACAGGGGGAAAGGAAGGTGGAACAATGTTGGCGTCAAGTTCAAGTTCAAACAATTCAAATCTGAATGCAGATTGCAGAGTGTCTGATGGCTTTATGATGGCTATGTGCCTGATGTTTGCATTTTATTGCATTATTGGCTTTTGTTCATTCTGTTTTTTGTTCTTTGTTTACTTCGTTTGTAAATAATTGTAATTTTTTCCTTATCATTTTTTCCTTGTGATGTTTTCTCTTGTCTAAATGGACACAATAGCCAAATTTCAATACCGCAACTTTCACACTCGCTCACTCCCCTTGCGTCCTCCACTCGCTCCTCGGCTCCGCCCCCAGCAAGGAGAGGAGGAGGAGAGGATTCGATGCGAGGACAGAGTGGTGGTCGAATTTTCCTCTAGAATCGGAATGTACTACGCTGTCATTTCAAAGCGACGGCACATTCCGCGATCACTAATGACGTGTATCAATTCAATTCAATTCAAAGGGCTTTATTGGCATGGGAAAACATACGTTTACATTGCCAAAGCAAAAGTGGTGGAACAATACAGTGTCACACTGCTGGATCACTGGAACTCCGAACAGAGCCGTACAGTGTACAGAATAGTCAATTCATAATTTTGTGCATGTAACCGAGGCCAATGTGTATGTATTGGTAACATGTGCAAGGCAATTAAGGCTATTTATTCCTGAAATAGTGAATAAGCGCCAGGATGTGCACACGTATAAATCACCCCCTCCTCCGACAGTCAGTCAGTCAGTCCTCCGACGGTCTTTGCAAATAACGGAGACTATAACAGGAATTAGGTATAGTCTCTCTGACTTACATATTCAGTTCAGTCCACATATAAATAAATACATTTTTGTCATTCATAGCAGTCTGTGCATTCAGGCATACACAGAGATAAATTAACTATAGCTTTTGAGGTGCGCACAATATAGCCGGCCTAATTTATATATCCTACTTTTATTATGCTTATATCACACAACGCAATAAAGCCAGTGGCTTGTTGTGGTCCTTTCACTTTCACATATGTAGGCTAGATAGGCTACTTTATCATTCTGGCCACCCGAGTGACCGAGTGGGAGTGAGTGAGTGGCCGAGATTTTGGGTATTGGAATTTGGCTTTGGTGTCTTTGGGTGCCTTGTAGTTTCACTGAGAACTACAACTCCCATGAGTTATCATTCAAATTGAAATGTTTGACATAGGTGTGATCAATCATCCAATCAAGTGATGAACATATATTCTGTCCTATATGTCACTTTTTTCATTATGCCTGAAGAAGGTCAGTAGACCGAAAGCTTGCTAAATAAATACATTGGTTGTGCGCAGATCTGAGTGTGCGGAGCTTCCCTTTATTTTTTCTCATGTACTGTATCCTTGAAATAAATAAAAGCAACAGAGAATGGTATCTTGAACAAGCCTATGGATTGATTGGTTTAACTGTTTGTGTACAGGCTGTAGCAGGTCTGCTGGCTGATGCACGCTCTCTGTCTGAGGTTGCCAGAGAAGAGGCCTCTAACTTCAGATCCAGCTATGGATACGACATCCCTCTGAAGGTGAATATTATCTATTGGTCTGAGAACACGGAGGAATCACATGCTTGGCTGTGTAGTTTGGTTGATTCTCCATTTTCTTTTCATTTGAAGGACCTCCGATTTGATTTGCTTTAGGCTACTTCACTGTTTTATCTTTGATTCATTGATTGAATAGTTTGACGATTTAAAGGCACACGTTCAAACATTCCAACTGGATAAAACAAAAAGCCAGACTTGCAAAGCGACAAAAGGAAAATCAACCAGGTGCTCGATGGAGATGCAAAAAGTAACAGTGAAAAGTAGGCTGGTGCTTCAAAGATCAGTGGGACTGGAATCATTTTTTAAGTTTTATAAATAAAGCACATTGTTTTTATCCACCCTCTCCTCATTTTTTACTTTTTGAGTGCTCGGATCACCACCTTGTCTTTTAAAAAGCCAGGCTTGTTTCTATTGTGGTCCATTAAACATTCAAGACTCAAACATTCCTGTAAGTCCATATGGGCTGGGCTTGTAAGTCCATATGGGCTGGGCTTCTTCGGAGGCACTTAAACAGAGAAAAATGTCACTTTATCTACCAACTTTGGTTAACATTGTTGATACAGTAGTTAAGTAGAGCAGTATATCTCTCTGTAATTTGCATTACAATGACAGTCATCAATTGCGCCTGCATTAAACTAGAGTTCTCAAAGCCTGTGGCCTAATTGCATAACCGACGTTGAAATTAAAAACGTTTCAGAACCACTGTATCCCCCTATCAATAACTCAGCCTGTGAACACTTGAATACAGAGAGAGTTTTGTCGGTGTCGCATTCCTTCACGGTGAATGAAGAATCCTAGTTGATGAATTTAAGTTATAGAGGGTATGCACATGCATAAAATGAATGTCAAATCGAGTAGCAAAGTGAGTTTAACATTGCTTAACACATTTAGTACAGGAAGTGCCTTCAAAATAAAGGCTATAGAGTGCCAGAGTTGTCTGATCGCTTTTACTTTGAAAGCCATGAAACAGGAAACACTTGCCTAAAAAAGTTGACTTTACAAAGGGACCTCAGATCCCCGATCATCTTAATATATTGTTTTACGCTCCAAAAATCGTTCATATTTTGCGGGAGAGACGGATGAGGAGCAGAAATGAAGCGCCAGCATATCGACCCATTCATCACCACGGAGAGCGCCCTGGATTAGGAGATACGAGTCATTCTTTCCGCCGCGCTAACATGGGAGTCAATGACAAGCTAATAGTTGCACTGAGCGTTAGCATACGGCAAGCGAAAAGCGAAATGCAAAAAAAATAAATAGGAATAATTCTGAATATTAATATCTCGCCCCGCGTCGCTGGGACGTCGCTAGGACGTCCTCACACGTCATTAGAACTAATATTTCGGTATCCTATGACGTTCTCAGACGTCGTATGTATAGAATCTGTTTAACCCCTTGAGAGCTCGGGCCTATTTAATACATTAATAAAACTAGCCCTTACCCGTTGTGAAATACTTGAAGGTACTGCACCCTGGGTGCGTTTTCACATTTTTAATTCACTAATGAATGCATTATTGTATACGCACGCACGCATGTGTTACTTGTAACTCTCAGTGCACATGGAACAAAATTGACCCTTACAGATCCCTTACAGGTCCAACACCTGTGGGAGGTCGGCAAGAGAAAGTTTAGAAAATCATAGCAAATAATTTGAAAATGTTTTTCTTCTTTATATACCGTTATTAATTATTGCCTACAATGTAAATTGTGAAATTACTTTACTGTTGAAATGTAAAATTTAAATTTCAACGAATGTACCTGTAAATGACAACACAACACAAACTAAGGCACTGGTTGTGGTACTTCTGGTTTACTGGAACGGGGTTCAACTCCCTGCAGTGCTCTGCTCAATTAGTTGTATTTACATGGTTTATTTGTATTTTCTGCTCATTGTGTTGCCTTTTCATAGATGATAACCCCCAGGTTCTTTACTGTGTTTGTACTCCCTACAGTTAGGTTACCAAGTCTATGTATCTATGTATGTATTTCTGTTCACTAGAACCAATTGTGAGAACTTGTCTTATCCTGATTTATTTTGAGAAAGATCTATATATTATTCATTTTGTTCCATACTTACCTTTGGCTCCATTTTACTTGTCATAATTGATAAATAAAACATATTTTTAAAGCAACACAACACTGACTCATCAAAGTTAAAGATTAAAAAAAAGATGAAAATCATGAAAAATGTCAAAATTATATTATTAGCATATTATATTATGCAAAGATTCAAAGCTGCAAAGATGCAAAACTACATACTATAGTTAGTATAGTATGTCAAAATTTCAGAAGGCATACTATAGTATGCAAAGATTCAAAGCTTCAAAGTTGCAAAGATTCAAAGCTACATACTGTAGCATTTGCAAAATTTCCGAAGGCATGCTATAGTATGCAAACATTCAAAGATGCGAGACTGAAGATTATATTATTATATTTATAAGGTACTACCTGGAAGACTTTGTCGATTTGTCGTGGCTGCTCAAAAATTATGACAAATGGCATGCTATAGTATGCCGTTCGAGATGAGCTATAGCCCATGATCAAAAATGATGAAAAACAAGGATTTTCGTCATTTTTTTCAAATCCTCAAAAATGAAAAACGAGGATTTGAAATGGTCTCGGAGAGATTTTCGTCTTTTTTTTCAAATCCTCAAAAATGATGAAAAACGGCGTGCTATAGTATGTCGTTCAAGATGGGCTACAGCCCATTGTCTCGGAGTGATTTTCGTGTTTTTTACAAATCCTCAAAAATGATGAAAAACGGCATGGGTTCGAGATGGGCTACAGCCCATGCATGGTCTCGGAGAGATTTTCGTCTTTTGTTCAAATACTCAAGAATTGTGAAAAACGCCATGCTATAGTATGCCTTCGAGATGGGCTATATAGCCCATGGTCCCGGAGTGATTTTCGTGTTTTTTTACAAATCCTCAAAAATGATGAAAAAACATGACAGTGTGATTTGAGTCTGGCTTATCAGCCAGGCTAGGGCTATAGCCCATGGTCAAAAATGATGAAAAACGAGGATTTGAAAAAAAGATAAAAATCACTCTATAGTCTATAGTCCATGGTCTCGGAGTGATTTTCGTCTTTTTTTCAAATCCTCAAAAATTATGAAAAATGGTGTGCTATAGTCGGGGAGATGAGCCAGCGGGTAAGTTTAACCACCCCCTTTATCTAGAAAACTGTGTTGCCATGTGACCTTAAATCTAGTAAGCATCCATCATTTACACCTGGCTGTGAAGTTGGGAAGCACATGGGGAAAGTAGAAAACATTATTTTACACAAAAAACTGTTTTTTTTTGTCGGTCAAAGTAACATTTCGACACATCATGTAAAATGTCTGTTATACAAAGCAAAATGCACCTAGGTCTAAAATGTAATATCATACACGTTGATGATTTGCCAATGGATAGAACCATGTGAATCATTTATCAATTAAATTGTCTGAAGTAGCTTACTCTAGTCATTGTTTTCTAAAATGGTGGCTATGGGTAAGATGAGCCCATGTCCGGGGGTAAATTAGTCAATTGGAATCACTATTCATATTTTTTTTATTAAGTCTTTGCTACTCAAATTATACTGAATGACCTTTAATTTGCATGTACATACTAATTTAAGAGAAGTTTGCAATATTGTATTAACAATATTGCAAATATAAGGTTCTGAATAACAAACTTTATTTAATTGTCTTAATTTTGTTTAAATAATAAATACACAAATAAATAAGACTCTTTGCAAAAGGGAAAACTGTTATTTAGGCCGAGCTAGAACCCCATATATGGGGTCATCGGTATCAAATGGGGGGAATAATTCTCATAGTGATTTTTGGGAAGGTATACACCCCTAGTGCTAGGAAATATGTGATAGCCTTGCATCTGTGGTAGCTTTCTGTGTGTCATCACTCCATTCCACATGCCAAAACACAGTTTTCAAAATCCGAATGAAGCATTCTACTTAAAACTGATGGTTTTCTCTTAGTCTTTGAAAAATGGTACGGATAAAGCTCAGACTATATGTTAAACAGAAAAGTTGTTAAAATTAGCATTTAATCCATTATCTATTACAGTGACAACATACTGACAACATACTGTGAGTACATTCCATAAGATGTAGTTCTGTTTTCATGAAAGATCAAAGCAAAGGTTTCCTTTGTAAATAACCTAAAGACTTAAAACCATGTTTACATATATTCTAAGGAAATGTATTATGAAATTCAATAAACAGAATATAGTGCAAGTGTGTAAGAAAATATCCAAAATGACCACTGAAGGCCTGTCAAAAGGAGTAGGCTATTACCTCTGTGTAATACTCTTTAATGTAATACCTCTTTGTAAATAGTTTTAGGATTTTCATAATGTCTAGTAGGCCTATCCATTCCTGATGTTATTATTTCTTTTAATCTCACATTTTAAAGGTCAGGTCAAGGTTAAATTTGATCTCTGGGAGAACAACAACTCTTTACACTGTAGGTCCACGTGATACACCCCAATACACCAGTAGGAGAAGCACATCAGTTGTATCCCTGAGCATGTGTATCACACCCTTTCAATAGATGGCTGCATCAGGGACATGGGAAATAATGGTGATGTCTGCCTCATCATGACCAAATGTGGCATCCATCTTCAACACTAAGGTGTACGACGTGCTCAACAGCTTCTGCTTAACTTAAACTCCCAATGCATTCTCTATGGCAATAGCACAAACTTTGGCATGCTACTAGTCCTACATACAAAATGATAAAAACGAGGATTAAAAAAAAATCAAAAAACGATGGGCTATAACCCATCGTTTTTTTCATTTTTTCATTTTTTCCAAATCCTCAAAAATGATGAAAAACGGCATGCTATAGTATGCCGTACGATATGGGCTGTAGCCCATGGTCCAAAATGATGAAAAACGAGGATAAATTCTTTTTTTAAATTAAATAAACGATGGGCTATAACCCATCGTTTTTTTTTTCCCATTCTTTTCAAATCCTCAAAAATGATGAAAAACGGCGTGCTACAGTATGCCGTACGATATGGGCTATTAGACGAGCGTCTAAAAATGGGATAAAAAACGTCTACAAATAGACGTCTAAAACACGTCTAAAAATAGACGTGTTTTAGACGTCTATTTTTAGACGTTTTTTAGACGTCTATTTTTAGACGTTTTTTAGACGTCTATTTTTAGACGTTTTTTATCCCATTTTTAGATGTACGTCTAATAGCCGGCTATTGCTCAGTGGGATGGTCAAGAATTATGAAAAACGAGGATTTAAAAAAAAATCAAAAAACGATGGGCTATAACCCATCATTTATTTATTTTTTCAAATCCTCAAAAATGATGAAAAACGGTGTGCTATAGTATGCCATACGGTATGGGTTATAGCCCATGGCCAAAAATAATGAAAAACGAGGATAAATTCTTTTTTAAAATTAAATAAACGATGGGCTATAACCCATCGTTTTTTTTTTCCCATTCTTTTCAAATCCTCAAAAATGATGAAAAACGGCGTGCTACAGTATGCCGTACGATATGGGCTATTAGACGAGCGTCTAAAAATGGGATAAAAAACGTCTACAAATAGACGTCTAAAACACGTCTAAAAATAGACGTGTTTTAGACGTCTATATAATGGTCCATCCCGACCTGTATATATGCACGCGCACACACGTGTGCTGTTATGTATGTTTTTAAACGTGTTCTGTAATCAGAGTAGAGCAACTACACAAGCAGTCTTTATTACAAATGCTACCGTGATGCACCGATGTGCATGAGTTTCTAGGTGAAAGTGATTTTTGACCAATGTCTGCCATTGAGCCCCATTGTAAATTTGAAAGCACTATATTTCTAAAACTATGAAACATTTCAAATATTCCTTTTCAGGCAAACATGTCCACCGTAAGATGAACCTAAGTAGGCTAGAATGGGGTTGGTAGGTGTAAGTATGTAGGCTTATCTGTTGTTAGCAAAACATGCTAATGTTTCTCATCCTTTAAGTATGTTGCGGTAGAGAGAACGTCATCATTTTGGAACATGGGCCATAGGCAGTTGCTTTGGCTTAGTGGTTAAGAAGTTGGCCTTCAGTGCAGGGGACCTGTGTTCGATTCCTGGGTGTTACACTCTGATGAACGTGAGTCTATGTTCAACTCTTGATTCTTTCAACTTTACTATCTGAAGGCTAACATACAAAAGATCGCTTCAACAGTACAAAGAGGCAGATGTTACTGAGTGATGTTGTAGTAGGGGCTATTCAGCACAGAGAGTTCATGTTCAAATCCCACTCTTCCTAAAGTTTAATGCTAGTTATTGAGCTTCATTTACTGCTATTCTAGCAGTGGCTCACAGCCTCAGCCTGACTACCTCAAAACTCTAATTGTCGTAGTGGTTAAGATGTTGGCTTTCCACGTGGGAGACCAGGGTTCGATTCCCGGCTGTTACACTATCATACAAAAGAAGACCTCAACAACAGCGCTAAGAAACATCTGATTAATATGATTCTGTGTTATTTAAACTTTACTGAAGGCTAACGCACAAAAGATCACTTCAAAATTACCAGGAGACTTTGCCTGAGAGTGTCTGACTGATGGTGCAGTGGTCTAATCATCAGGCTTTCAGTACAGACATTCCATGTTCAAGTCCTGTTCCTCCTACAGCTCAATGCTGCAGTAATTTGAACTTTTCAAGGCTTGAATAAAAAATAAAAACTCAAAAGCACCAGGAGACATCTGCTGATTGCCCAAAGGTGCCTTGGCTCAATGGTGTGGAGCGCTTGACCCGTTGCCTCTGCTACAGACAGTTGGCAGGTTCAAGTCCCATGTCATGACATCAAGGTGCTGGAGGACTCTCTCCCCCTGTTTCCTGAGATGTAATGGTTGGGGCTTATGTCTGAAAGAACCCTGTCCAGCTAACCTTTTACCATGAAAATGTCCAATTTAACATAAATGGTAAATGGTGCATGCACAATCTCTGTAAAGCACCTTGGATAAAGGCGCTACGCGCCTTTATCCAAGGTGCTTTACAGAGATTGTGCATTACATTCACCCATTCATACACCGATGGCAGCGGAAACCATGCAAGGCACCAACTAGCACATCGGGAGCAATTAGGGGTTCAGTGTCTTGCTCAAGGACACTTTGACAGTAACTCTGGGGGAGCCCGGGTTTGAACTGGCAACCTTATGGTTACCATCCAGGCACTCTACCCCTGAGCCACTGCCGCCCCACAAGGCACCTTGGGGCATTCAGCAGATGTCTCCTGGTGCTTTTGAGTTTTTATTTTCTATTCTAGCCTTGAAAAATTCAAATTACTGCAGCTTTGGTTGAGTATTAGTTTTGTTTGAGTTTTGAACCAGTAACCTTTGGATTACGAACCTCAGATTTATCTTTTGAGCCACACTGGCATGTAAGGTACAATCGGGAACTTATATTTAACCAGCCGTTTAGAATTTAGATGGACAGTGAAAATGTTCTTCAGGAGAGTTGAACCCTGAATGTTCTGTTTATAAAGCCCCGGTTTATCTCCGGTGCCACACTGGCATGTGAGGTGCAATCGGGAACTTATATTTAACCAACCCTTTAGAATTTAGATGGACAGTGAAAATGTTCTTCAGGAGAATTGAACCCGGAATGTTCTGCTTATAAACCCCAGGTTTATCTACGGTGCCACACTGGCATGTGAGGTACAATCGGGAACTTATATTTAACCATCCGTTTAGAATTTAGGTGGACAGTTCTGTTTATAAACGTCTAAAACAAGTCTAAAAATAGACGTGTTTTAGACGTCTGTTTTGAGGATATGAAAAAAAAAAAAAACATGGGTTATAGCCCATCGTTTTTTGAAACTTTGAAAAAAAAAAAAAAAAAACTTGTTTTTCATCATTTTTGAACATGGGCTATAGCCCATACCGTACGGCATACTATAGCACGCCGTTTTTCATCATTTTTGAGGATTTGAAAAAAAACAAACAAAAAAAACATGGGTTATAGCCCATCGTTTTTTGAAATTTTGAAAAAAAAAATAACCTTGTTTTTCATCATTTTTGAACATGGGCTATAGCCCATACCGTACGGCATACTATAGCACGCCGTTTTTCATCATTTTTGAGGATTTAAAAAAAATGAAAAAAACAAACAAAACATGGGTTATAGCCCATCGTTTTTTTTTTATTTGAAAAATAAAAATGACCTCGTTTTTCATCATTTTTGAACATGGGCTATAGCCCATACCGTACGGCATACTATAGCACGCCGTTTTTCATCATTTTTGAGGATTTGAAAAAAATGAAAAAAAAAAAAAACATGGGTTATAGCCCATCGTTTTTTTTAATTTTGAAAAAAAAACAATAACCTCGTTTTTCATCATTTTTGAGGATTTGAAAAAAATGAAAAAAAAAAAAACATGGGTTATAGCCCATCGTTTTTTTTTATTTTGAAAAAAAAACAATAACCTCGTTTTTCATCATTTTTGAACATGGGCTATAGCCCATACCGTACGGCATACGGCACGCCGTTTTTCATCATTTTTGAGGATAAAAAAAAAACAAAAAAAACATGGGTTATAGCCCATCGTTTTTTTAAAATTTGAAAAAAAAACAATAACCTCGTTTTTCATCATTTTTTAACATGGGCTATAGCCCATACCGTACGGCATACGGCACGCCGTTTTTCATAATTTTTGAGGATTAAAAAAAAAACAAAAACAAAAAAAACATGGGTTATAGCCCATCGTTTTTTTTTATTTTGAAGAAATAAAAATGACCTCGTTTTTCATCATTTTTGAACATGGGCTATAGCCCATACCGTACGGCATACTATAGCACGCCGTTTTTCATCATTTTTGAGGATTTAAAAAAAATGAAAAAATGAAAAAAGATGGGTTATAGCCCATCGTTTTTTTTTATTTTGAAGAAATATAAATGACCTCGTTTTTCATCATTTTTGAACATGGGCTATAGCCCATACCGTACGGCATACTATAGCACGCCGTTTTTCATCATTTTTGAGGATTTAAAAAAAATGAAAAAATGAAAAAAGATGGGTTATAGCCCATCGTTTTTTGATTTTTTTTATTATATAGCTCACAGCCTCAGCCTGATGACCTCAAAAGTCTCATATCTCCCCTGAGCCATAGGCAGTTGCTTTGGCTTAGTGGTTAAGATGTTGGCCTTCAGTGCAGGTGACCTGTGTTCGATTCCTGGGTGTTACACTCTGATGAACGTGATTCTATGTTCAACTCTTGATTCTTTCAACTTTACTATCTGAAGGCTAACATACAAAAGATCGCTTCAACAGTACAAAGAGGCAGATGTTACTGAGTGATGGTGTAGTAGGGGTTATTCCGCACAGAGAGTTCATTTTCAAATCCCACTCTTCCTAAAGTTTAATGCTATTTATTGAGCTTAATTTACTGCTATTCTAGCAGTGGCTCACAGCCTCAGCCTGATTACCTCAAAACTCTAATTGTCGTAGTGGTTAAGATGTTGGCTTTCCACGTGGGAGACCAGGGTTCGATTCCCGGCTGTTACACTATCATATAAAAGAAGACCTCAACAGCGCTAAGAAACATCTGATTAATATGATTCTGTGTTATTTAAACTTTACTAACTGAAGGCTAACGAACAAAAGATCACTTCAAAATGACCAGGAGACTTTGCCTGAGAGTGTCTGACTGATGGTGCAATGGTCTAATCATCAGGCTTTCAGTACAGACATTCCATGTTCAAGTCCTGTTCCTCCTACAGCTCAATGCTGCAGTAATTTGAACTTTTCAAGGCTTGAATGAAAAATAAAAACTCAAAAGCACCAGGAGACATCTGCTGAATGCCCAAAGGTGCCTTGGCGTAATGGTGTGGAGCGCTTGACCCGTTGCCTCTGCTACAGGCAGTTGGCAGGTTCAAGTCCCATGTCATGACATCAAGGTGCTGGAGGACTCTCTCCCCCTGTTTCCTGAGATGTAATGTTTGGGGCTTATGTCTGAAAGAACCCTGTCCAGCTAACCTTTTACCATGAAAATGTCCAATTTAACATAAATGGTAAATGGTGCATGCACAATCTCTGTAAAGCACCTTGGATAAAGGCGCTACGCGCCTTTATCCAAGGTGCTTTACAGAGATTGTGCATTACATTCACCCATTCATACACCGATGGCAGCGGAAACCATGCAAGGCACCAACTAGCACATCGGGAGCAATTAGGGGTTCAGTGTCTTGCTCAAGGACACTTTGACAGTAACTCTGGGGGAGCCCGGGTTTGAACTGGCAACCTTATGGTTACCATCCAGGCACTCTACCCCTGAGCCACTGCCGCCCCACAAGGCACCTTGGGGCATTCAGCAGATGTCTCCTGGTGCTTTTGAGTTTTTATTTTCTATTCTAGCCTTGAAAAATTCAAATTACTGCAGCTTTGGTTGAGTATTAGTTTTGTTTGAGTTTTGAACCAGTAACCTTTGGATTACGAACCTCAGATTTATCTTTTGAGCCACAGTGGCATGTAAGGTACAATCGGGAACTTATATTTAACCAGCCGTTTAGAATTTAGATGGACAGTGAAAATGTTCTTCAGGAGAATTGAACCCGGAATGTTCTGCTTATAAAACCCAGGTTTATCTACGGTGCCACACTGGCATGTGAGGTACAATCGGGAACTTATATTTAACCATCCGTTTAGAATTTAGATGGACAGTTCTGTTTATAAACGTCTAAAACAAGTCTAAAAATAGACGTGTTTTAGACGTCTGTTTTGAGGATATGAAAAAAAAACAAAAAAACATGGGTTATAGCCCATCGTTTTTTGAAACATTGAAAAAAAAAAAAAAACTCGTTTTTCATCATTTTTGAACATGGGCTATAGCCCATACCGTACGGCATACTATAGCACGCCGTTTTTCATCATTTTTGAGGATTTGAAAAAAAAAAAAAAAAAAAAACATGGGTTATAGCCCATCGTTTTTTGAAATTTTGAAAAAAAAAAAAAAAAACTCGTTTTTCATCATTTTTGAACATGGGCTATAGCCCATACCGTACGGCATACTATAGCACGCCGTTTTTCATCATTTTTGAGGATTTGAAAAAAAGAAAAAACAAAAAAAACATGGGTTATAGCCCATCGTTTTTTGAAATTTTGAAAATAAAAAAAAAACCTTGTTTTTCATCATTTTTGAACATGGGCTATAGCCCATACCGTACGGCATACTATAGCACGCCGTTTTTCATCATTTTTGAGGATTTAAAAAAAATGAAAAAAACAAACAAAACATGGGTTATAGCCCATCGTTTTTTTTAATTTTGAAAAATAAAAATGACCTCGTTTTTCATCATTTGTGAACATGGGCTATAGCCCATACCGTACGGCATACTATAGCACGCCGTTTTTCATCCTTTTTGAGGATTTGAAAAAAACAAAAACAAAAAAAAAACATGGGTTATAGCCCATCGTTTTTTTTATTTTGAAAAAAAAATAAAAATGTTTTTCATCATTTTTGAACATGGGCTATAGCCCATATAGTACGGCATACTATAGCACGCCGTTTTTCATCATTTTTGAGGATTTAAAAAAAATGAAAAAAAAAAAAAAACATGGGTTATAGCCCATCGTTTTTTTAAAATTTGAAAAATAAAAATGACCTCGTTTTTCATCATTTTTGAACATGGGCTATAGCCCATACCGTACGGCATACTATAGCACGCCGTTTTTCATCATTTTTGAGGATTTGAAAAAAATGAAAAAAAAAAAAAAACATGGGTTATAGCCCATCGTTTTTTTTAATTTTGAAAAAAAAACAATAACCTCGTTTTTCATCATTTTTGAACATGGGCTATAGCCCATACCGTACGGCATACGGCACGCCGTTTTTCATCATTTTTGAGGATTAAAAAAAAACAAAAAAAACATGGGTTATAGCCCATCGTTTTTTTAAAATTTGAAAAAAAAACAATAACCTCGTTTTTCATCATTTTTGAACATGGGCTATAGCCCATACCGTACGGCATACGGCACGCCGTTTTTCATAATTTTTGAGGATTAAAAAAAAAAAAAAAAAAAAAAAAACATGGGTTATAGCCCATCGTTTTTTTTTATTTTGAAGAAATAAAAATGACCTCGTTTTTCATCATTTTTGAACATGGGCTATAGCCCATACCGTACGGCATACTATAGCACGCCGTTTTTCATCATTTTTGAGGATTTAAAAAAAATGAAAAAATGAAAAAAGATGGGTTATAGCCCATCGTTTTTTGATTTTTTTTATTATATAGCTCACAGCCTCAGCCTGATGACCTCAAAAGTCTCATATCTCCCCTGAGCCATAGGCAGTTGCTTTGGCTTAGTGGTTAAGATGTTGGCCTTCAGTGCAGGTGACCTGTGTTCGATTCCTGGGTGTTACACTCTGATGAACGTGATTCTATGTTCAACTCTTGATTCTTTCAACTTTACTATCTGAAGGCTAACATACAAAAGATCGCTTCAACAGTACAAAGAGGCAGATGTTACTGAGTGATGGTGTAGTAGGGGTTATTCCGCACAGAGAGTTCATTTTCAAATCCCACTCTTCCTAAAGTTTAATGCTATTTATTGAGCTTAATTTACTGCTATTCTAGCAGTGGCTCACAGCCTCAGCCTGATTACCTCAAAACTCTAATTGTCGTAGTGGTTAAGATGTTGGCTTTCCACGTGGGAGACCAGGGTTCGATTCCCGGCTGTTACACTATCATATAAAAGAAGACCTCAACAGCGCTAAGAAACATCTGATTAATATGATTCTGTGTTATTTAAACTTTACTAACTGAAGGCTAACGAACAAAAGATCACTTCAAAATGACCAGGAGACTTTGCCTGAGAGTGTCTGACTGATGGTGCAATGGTCTAATCATCAGGCTTTCAGTACAGACATTCCATGTTCAAGTCCTGTTCCTCCTACAGCTCAATGCTGCAGTAATTTGAACTTTTCAAGGCTTGAATGAAAAATAAAAACTCAAAAGCACCAGGAGACATCTGCTGAATGCCCAAAGGTGCCTTGGCGTAATGGTGTGGAGCGCTTGACCCGTTGCCTCTGCTACAGGCAGTTGGCAGGTTCAAGTCCCATGTCATGACATCAAGGTGCTGGAGGACTCTCTCCCCCTGTTTCCTGAGATGTAATGTTTGGGGCTTATGTCTGAAAGAACCCTGTCCAGCTAACCTTTTACCATGAAAATGTCCAATTTAACATAAATGGTAAATGGTGCATGCACAATCTCTGTAAAGCACCTTGGATAAAGGCGCTACGCGCCTTTATCCAAGGTGCTTTACAGAGATTGTGCATTACATTCACCCATTCATACACCGATGGCAGCGGAAACCATGCAAGGCACCAACTAGCACATCGGGAGCAATTAGGGGTTCAGTGTCTTGCTCAAGGACACTTTGACAGTAACTCTGGGGGAGCCCGGGTTTGAACTGGCAACCTTATGGTTACCATCCAGGCACTCTACCCCTGAGCCACTGCCGCCCCACAAGGCACCTTGGGGCATTCAGCAGATGTCTCCTGGTGCTTTTGAGTTTTTATTTTCTATTCTAGCCTTGAAAAATTCAAATTACTGCAGCTTTGGTTGAGTATTAGTTTTGTTTGAGTTTTGAACCAGTAACCTTTGGATTACGAACCTCAGATTTATCTTTTGAGCCACAGTGGCATGTAAGGTACAATCGGGAACTTATATTTAACCAGCCGTTTAGAATTTAGATGGACAGTGAAAATGTTCTTCAGGAGAATTGAACCCGGAATGTTCTGCTTATAAAACCCAGGTTTATCTACGGTGCCACACTGGCATGTGAGGTACAATCGGGAACTTATATTTAACCATCCGTTTAGAATTTAGATGGACAGTTCTGTTTATAAACGTCTAAAACAAGTCTAAAAATAGACGTGTTTTAGACGTCTGTTTTGAGGATATGAAAAAAAAACAAAAAAACATGGGTTATAGCCCATCGTTTTTTGAAATTTTGAAAAAAAAAAACTCGTTTTTCATCATTTTTGAACATGGGCTATAGCCCATACCGTACGGCATACTATAGCACGCCGTTTTTCATCATTTTTGAGGATTTGAAAAAAAAAAAAAAAAAAAAAAACATGGGTTATAGCCCATCGTTTTTTGAAATTTTGAAAATAAAAAAAAAACCTTGTTTTTCATCATTTTTGAACATGGGCTATAGCCCATACCGTACGGCATACTATAGCACGCCGTTTTTCATCATTTTTGAGGATTTAAAAAAAATGAAAAAAACAAACAAAACATGGGTTATAGCCCATCGTTTTTTTTAATTTTGAAAAATAAAAATGACCTCGTTTTTCATCATTTGTGAACATGGGCTATAGCCCATACCGTACGGCATACTATAGCACGCCGTTTTTCATCCTTTTTGAGGATTTGAAAAAAACAAAAACAAAAAAAAAACATGGGTTATAGCCCATCGTTTTTTTTATTTTGAAAAAAAAAAAAAAAATGTTTTTCATCATTTTTGAACATGGGCTATAGCCCATATAGTACGGCATACTATAGCACGCCGTTTTTCATCATTTTTGAGGATTTAAAAAAAATGAAAAAAAAAAAAAAACATGGGTTATAGCCCATCGTTTTTTAAAAATTTGAAAAATAAAAATGACCTCGTTTTTCATCATTTTTGAACATGGGCTATAGCCCATACCGTACGGCATACTATAGCACGCCGTTTTTCATCATTTTTGAGGATTTGAAAAAAATGAAAAAAAAAAAAAAACATGGGTTATAGCCTATCGTTTTTTTTAATTTTGAAAAAAAAACAATAACCTCGTTTTTCATCATTTTTGAACATGGGCTATAGCCCATACCGTACGGCATACGGCACGCCGTTTTTCATCATTTTTGAGGATTAAAAAAAAAAAAAAAAAAAACATGGGTTATAGCCCATCGTTTTTTTTAAATTTGAAAAAAAAACAATAACCTCGTTTTTCATCATTTTTGAACATGGGCTATAGCCCATACCGTACGGCATACGGCACGCCGTTTTTCATAATTTTTGAGGATTAAAAAAAAAACAAAAACAAAAAAAACATGGGTTATAGCCCATCGTTTTTTTTTATTTTGAAGAAATAAAAATGACCTCGTTTTTCATCATTTTTGAACATGGGCTATAGCCCATACCGTACGGCATACTATAGCACGCCGTTTTTCATCATTTTTGAGGATTTAAAAAAAATGAAAAAATGAAAAAAGATGGGTTATAGCCCATCGTTTTTTGATTTTTTTTATTATATAGCTCACAGCCTCAGCCTGATGACCTCAAAAGTCTCATATCTCCCCTGAGCCATAGGCAGTTGCTTTGGCTTAGTGGTTAAGATGTTGGCCTTCAGTGCAGGTGACCTGTGTTCGATTCCTGGGTGTTACACTCTGATGAACGTGATTCTATGTTCAACTCTTGATTCTTTCAACTTTACTATCTGAAGGCTAACATACAAAAGATCGCTTCAACAGTACAAAGAGGCAGATGTTACTGAGTGATGGTGTAGTAGGGGTTATTCCGCACAGAGAGTTCATTTTCAAATCCCACTCTTCCTAAAGTTTAATGCTATTTATTGAGCTTAATTTACTGCTATTCTAGCAGTGGCTCACAGCCTCAGCCTGATTACCTCAAAACTCTAATTGTCGTAGTGGTTAAGATGTTGGCTTTCCATGTGGGAGACCAGGGTTCGATTCCCGGCTGTTACACTATCATATAAAAGAAGACCTCAACAGCGCTAAGAAACATCTGATTAATATGATTCTGTGTTATTTAAACTTTACTAACTGAAGGCTAACGAACAAAAGATCACTTCAAAATGACCAGGAGACTTTGCCTGAGAGTGTCTGACTGATGGTGCAATGGTCTAATCATCAGGCTTTCAGTACAGACATTCCATGTTCAAGTCCTGTTCCTCCTACAGCTCAATGCTGCAGTAATTTGAACTTTTCAAGGCTTGAATGAAAAATAAAAACTCAAAAGCACCAGGAGACATCTGCTGAATGCCCAAAGGTGCCTTGGCGTAATGGTGTGGAGCGCTTGACCCGTTGCCTCTGCTACAGGCAGTTGGCAGGTTCAAGTCCCATGTCATGACATCAAGGTGCTGGAGGACTCTCTCCCCCTGTTTCCTGAGATGTAATGTTTGGGGCTTATGTCTGAAAGAACCCTGTCCAGCTAACCTTTTACCATGAAAATGTCCAATTTAACATAAATGGTAAATGGTGCATGCACAATCTCTGTAAAGCACCTTGGATAAAGGCGCTACGCGCCTTTATCCAAGGTGCTTTACAGAGATTGTGCATTACATTCACCCATTCATACACCGATGGCAGCGGAAACCATGCAAGGCACCAACTAGCACATCGGGAGCAATTAGGGGTTCAGTGTCTTGCTCAAGGACACTTTGACAGTAACTCTGGGGGAGCCCGGGTTTGAACTGGCAACCTTATGGTTACCATCCAGGCACTCTACCCCTGAGCCACTGCCGCCCCACAAGGCACCTTGGGGCATTCAGCAGATGTCTCCTGGTGCTTTTGAGTTTTTATTTTCTATTCTAGCCTTGAAAAATTCAAATTACTGCAGCTTTGGTTGAGTATTAGTTTTGTTTGAGTTTTGAACCAGTAACCTTTGGATTACGAACCTCAGATTTATCTTTTGAGCCACAGTGGCATGTAAGGTACAATCGGGAACTTATATTTAACCAGCCGTTTAGAATTTAGATGGACAGTGAAAATGTTCTTCAGGAGAATTGAACCCGGAATGTTCTGCTTATAAAACCCAGGTTTATCTACGGTGCCACACTGGCATGTGAGGTACAATCGGGAACTTATATTTAACCATCCGTTTAGAATTTAGATGGACAGTTCTGTTTATAAACGTCTAAAACAAGTCTAAAAATAGACGTGTTTTAGACGTCTGTTTTGAGGATATGAAAAAAAAACAAAAAAACATGGGTTATAGCCCATCGTTTTTTGAAACATTGAAAAAAAAAAAAAAACTCGTTTTTCATCATTTTTGAATATGGGCTATAGCCCATACCGTACGGCATACTATAGCACGCAGTTTTTCATCATTTTTGAGGATTTGAAAAAAAAAAAAAAAAAAAAACATGGGTTATAGCCCATCGTTTTTTGAAATTTTGAAAAAAAAAAACTCGTTTTTCATCATTTTTGAACATGGGCTATAGCCCATACCGTACGGCATACTATAGCACGCCGTTTTTCATCATTTTTGAGGATTTGAAAAAAAAAAAAAAAAAAAAAACATGGGTTATAGCCCATCGTTTTTTGAAATTTTGAAAATAAAAAAAAAACCTTGTTTTTCATCATTTTTGAACATGGGCTATAGCCCATACCGTACGGCATACTATAGCACGCCGTTTTTCATCATTTTTGAGGATTTAAAAAAAATGAAAAAAACAAACAAAACATGGGTTATAGCCCATCGTTTTTTTTAATTTTGAAAAATAAAAATGACCTCGTTTTTCATCATTTGTGAACATGGGCTATAGCCCATACCGTACGGCATACTATAGCACGCCGTTTTTCATCCTTTTTGAGGATTTGAAAAAAAAAAAAACAAAAAAAAAACATGGGTTATAGCCCATCGTTTTTTTTATTTTGAAAAAAAAAAAAAAAAAGTTTTTCATCATTTTTGAACATGGGCTATAGCCCATATAGTACGGCATACTATAGCACGCCGTTTTTCATCATTTTTGAGGATTTAAAAAAAATGAAAAAAAAAAAAAAACATGGGTTATAGCCCATCGTTTTTTAAAAATTTGAAAAATAAAAATGACCTCGTTTTTCATCATTTTTGAACATGGGCTATAGCCCATACCGTACGGCATACTATAGCACGCCGTTTTTCATCATTTTTGAGGATTTGAAAAAAATGAAAAAAAAAAAAAAACATGGGTTATAGCCCATCGTTTTTTTTAATTTTGAAAAAAAAACAATAACCTCGTTTTTCATCATTTTTGAACATGGGCTATAGCCCATACCGTACGGCATACGGCACGCCGTTTTTCATCATTTTTGAGGATTAAAAAAAAAACAAAAAAACATGGGTTATAGCCCATCGTTTTTTTTAAATTTGAAAAAAAAACAATAACCTCGTTTTTCATCATTTTTGAACATGGGCTATAGCCCATACCGTACGGCATACGGCACGCCGTTTTTCATAATTTTTGAGGATTAAAAAAAAAACAAAAACAAAAAAAACATGGGTTATAGCCCATCGTTTTTTTTTATTTTGAAGAAATAAAAATGACCTCGTTTTTCATCATTTTTGAACATGGGCTATAGCCCATACCGTACGGCATACTATAGCACGCCGTTTTTCATCATTTTTGAGGATTTAAAAAAAATGAAAAAATGAAAAAAGATGGGTTATAGCCCATCGTTTTTTGATTTTTTTTATTATATAGCTCACAGCCTCAGCCTGATGACCTCAAAAGTCTCATATCTCCCCTGAGCCATAGGCAGTTGCTTTGGCTTAGTGGTTAAGATGTTGGCCTTCAGTGCAGGTGACCTGTGTTCGATTCCTGGGTGTTACACTCTGATGAACGTGATTCTATGTTCAACTCTTGATTCTTTCAACTTTACTATCTGAAGGCTAACATACAAAAGATCGCTTCAACAGTACAAAGAGGCAGATGTTACTGAGTGATGGTGTAGTAGGGGTTATTCCGCACAGAGAGTTCATTTTCAAATCCCACTCTTCCTAAAGTTTAATGCTATTTATTGAGCTTAATTTACTGCTATTCTAGCAGTGGCTCACAGCCTCAGCCTGATTACCTCAAAACTCTAATTGTCGTAGTGGTTAAGATGTTGGCTTTCCACGTGGGAGACCAGGGTTCGATTCCCGGCTGTTACACTATCATATAAAAGAAGACCTCAACAGCGCTAAGAAACATCTGATTAATATGATTCTGTGTTATTTAAACTTTACTAACTGAAGGCTAACGAACAAAAGATCACTTCAAAATGACCAGGAGACTTTGCCTGAGAGTGTCTGACTGATGGTGCAATGGTCTAATCATCAGGCTTTCAGTACAGACATTCCATGTTCAAGTCCTGTTCCTCCTACAGCTCAATGCTGCAGTAATTTGAACTTTTCAAGGCTTGAATGAAAAATAAAAACTCAAAAGCACCAGGAGACATCTGCTGAATGCCCAAAGGTGCCTTGGCGTAATGGTGTGGAGCGCTTGACCCGTTGCCTCTGCTACAGGCAGTTGGCAGGTTCAAGTCCCATGTCATGACATCAAGGTGCTGGAGGACTCTCTCCCCCTGTTTCCTGAGATGTAATGTTTGGGGCTTATGTCTGAAAGAACCCTGTCCAGCTAACCTTTTACCATGAAAATGTCCAATTTAACATAAATGGTAAATGGTGCATGCACAATCTCTGTAAAGCACCTTGGATAAAGGCGCTACGCGCCTTTATCCAAGGTGCTTTACAGAGATTGTGCATTACATTCACCCATTCATACACCGATGGCAGCGGAAACCATGCAAGGCACCAACTAGCACATCGGGAGCAATTAGGGGTTCAGTGTCTTGCTCAAGGACACTTTGACAGTAACTCTGGGGGAGCCCGGGTTTGAACTGGCAACCTTATGGTTACCATCCAGGCACTCTACCCCTGAGCCACTGCCGCCCCACAAGGCACCTTGGGGCATTCAGCAGATGTCTCCTGGTGCTTTTGAGTTTTTATTTTCTATTCTAGCCTTGAAAAATTCAAATTACTGCAGCTTTGGTTGAGTATTAGTTTTGTTTGAGTTTTGAACCAGTAACCTTTGGATTACGAACCTCAGATTTATCTTTTGAGCCACAGTGGCATGTAAGGTACAATCGGGAACTTATATTTAACCAGCCGTTTAGAATTTAGATGGACAGTGAAAATGTTCTTCAGGAGAGTTGAACCCTGAATGTTCTGTTTATAAAGCCCCGGTTTATCTCCGGTGCCACACTGGCATGTGAGGTGCAATCGGGAACTTATATTTAACCAACCGTTTAGAATTTAGGTGGACAGTTCTGTTTATAAACGTCTAAAACAAGTCTAAAAATAGACGTGTTTTAGACGTCTGTTTTGAGGATATAAAAAAAAAAAAAAAACATGGGTTATAGCCCATCGTTTTTTGAAACTTTGAAAAAAAAAAAAAAAACTTGTTTTTCATCATTTTTGAACATGGGCTATAGCCCATACCGTACGGCATACTATAGCACGCCGTTTTTCATCATTTTTGAGGATTTGAAAAAAAACAAACAAAAAAAACATGGGTTATAGCCCATCGTTTTTTGAAATTTTGAAAAAAAAAATAACCTTGTTTTTCATCATTTTTGAACATGGGCTATAGCCCATACCGTACGGCATACTATAGCACGCCGTTTTTCATCATTTTTGAGGATTTAAAAAAAATGAAAAAAACAAACAAAACATGGGTTATAGCCCATCGTTTTTTTTAATTTTGAAAAAAAAACAATAACCTCGTTTTTCATCATTTTTGAACATGGGCTATAGCCCATACCGTACGGCATACGGCACGCCGTTTTTCATCATTTTTGAGGATTAAAAAAAAAAAAAAAAAACATGGGTTATAGCCCATCGTTTTTTTAAAATTTGAAAAAAAAACAATAACCTCGTTTTTCATCATTTTTGAACATGGGCTATAGCCCATACCGTACGGCATACGGCACGCCGTTTTTCATAATTTTTGAGGATTAAAAAAAAAACAAAAACAAAAAAAAGATGGGTTATAGCCCATCGTTTTTTGATTTTTTTTATTATATAGCTCACAGCCTCAGCCTGATGACCTCAAAAGTCTCATATCTCCCCTGAGCCATAGGCAGTTGCTTTGGCTTAGTGGTTAAGATGTTGGCCTTCAGTGCAGGTGACCTGTGTTCGATTCCTGGGTGTTACACTCTGATGAACGTGATTCTATGTTCAACTCTTGATTCTTTCAACTTTACTATCTGAAGGCTAACATACAAAAGATCGCTTCAACAGTACAAAGAGGCAGATGTTACTGAGTGATGGTGTAGTAGGGGTTATTCCGCACAGAGAGTTCATTTTCAAATCCCACTCTTCCTAAAGTTTAATGCTATTTATTGAGCTTAATTTACTGCTATTCTAGCAGTGGCTCACAGCCTCAGCCTGATTACCTCAAAACTCTAATTGTCGTAGTGGTTAAGATGTTGGCTTTCCACGTGGGAGACCAGGGTTCGATTCCCGGCTGTTACACTATCATATAAAAGAAGACCTCAACAGCGCTAAGAAACATCTGATTAATATGATTCTGTGTTATTTAAACTTTACTAACTGAAGGCTAACGAACAAAAGATCACTTCAAAATGACCAGGAGACTTTGCCTGAGAGTGTCTGACTGATGGTGCAATGGTCTAATCATCAGGCTTTCAGTACAGACATTCCATGTTCAAGTCCTGTTCCTCCTACAGCTCAATGCTGCAGTAATTTGAACTTTTCAAGGCTTGAATGAAAAATAAAAACTCAAAAGCACCAGGAGACATCTGCTGAATGCCCAAAGGTGCCTTGGCGTAATGGTGTGGAGCGCTTGACCCGTTGCCTCTGCTACAGGCAGTTGGCAGGTTCAAGTCCCATGTCATGACATCAAGGTGCTGGAGGACTCTCTCCCCCTGTTTCCTGAGATGTAATGTTTGGGGCTTATGTCTGAAAGAACCCTGTCCAGCTAACCTTTTACCATGAAAATGTCCAATTTAACATAAATGGTAAATGGTGCATGCACAATCTCTGTAAAGCACCTTGGATAAAGGCGCTACGCGCCTTTATCCAAGGTGCTTTACAGAGATTGTGCATTACATTCACCCATTCATACACCGATGGCAGCGGAAACCATGCAAGGCACCAACTAGCACATCGGGAGCAATTAGGGGTTCAGTGTCTTGCTCAAGGACACTTTGACAGTAACTCTGGGGGAGCCCGGGTTTGAACTGGCAACCTTATGGTTACCATCCAGGCACTCTACCCCTGAGCCACTGCCGCCCCACAAGGCAACTTGGGGCATTCAGCAGATGTCTCCTGGTGCTTTTGAGTTTTTATTTTCTATTCTAGCCTTGAAAAATTCAAATTACTGCAGCTTTGGTTGAGTATTAGTTTTGTTTGAGTTTTGAACCAGTAACCTTTGGATTACGAACCTCAGATTTATCTTTTGAGCCACAGTGGCATGTAAGGTACAATCGGGAACTTATATTTAACCAGCCGTTTAGAATTTAGATGGACAGTGAAAATGTTCTTCAGGAGAGTTGAACCCTGAATGTTCTGTTTATAAAGCCCCGGTTTATCTCCGGTGTCACACTGGCATGTGAGGTGCAATCGGGAACTTATATTTAACCAACCGTTTAGAATTTAGATGGACAGTGAAAATGTTCTTCAGGAGAATTGAACCCGGAATGTTCTGCTTATAAACCCCAGGTTTATCTACGGTGCCACACTGGCATGTGAGGTACAATCGGGAACTTATATTTAACCATCCGTTTAGAATTTAGGTGGACAGTTCTGTTTATAAACGTCTAAAACAAGTCTAAAAATAGACGTGTTTTAGACGTCTGTTTTGAGGATATGAAAAAAAAAAAAACATGGGTTATAGCCCATCGTTTTTTGAAATTTTGAAAAAAAAAAAAAACCTTGTTTTTCATCATTTTTGAACATGGGCTATAGCCCATACCGTACGGCATACTATAGCACGCCGTTTTTCATCATTTTTGAGGATTTAAAAAAAATGAAAAAAACAAACAAAACATGGGTTATAGCCCATCGTTTTTTTTAAATTTGAAAAATAAAAATGACCTCGTTTTTCATCATTTTTGAACATGGGCTATAGCCCATACCGTACGGCATACTATAGCACGCCGTTTTTCATCATTTTTGAGGATTTGAAAAAAATGAAAAAAAAAAAAACATGGGTTATAGCCCATCGTTTTTTTTAATTTTGAAAAAAAAACAATAACCTCGTTTTTCATCATTTTTGAGGATTTGAAAAAAATGAAAAAAAAAAAAACATGGGTTATAGCCCATCGTTTTTTTTAATTTTGAAAAAAAAACAATAACCTCGTTTTTCATCATTTTTGAACATGGGCTATAGCCCATACCGTACGGCATACGGCACGCCGTTTTTCATCATTTTTGAGGATAAAAAAAAAACAAAAAAAACATGGGTTATAGCCCATCGTTTTTTTAAAATTTGAAAAAAAAACAATAACCTCGTTTTTCATCATTTTTTAACATGGGCTATAGCCCATACCGTACGGCATACGGCACGCCGTTTTTCATAATTTTTGAGGATTAAAAAAAAAACAAAAACAAAAAAAACATGGGTTATAGCCCATCGTTTTTTTTTATTTTGAAGAAATAAAAATGACCTAGTTTTTCATCATTTTTGAACATGGGCTATAGCCCATACCGTACGGCATACTATAGCACGCCGTTTTTCATCATTTTTGAGGATTTAAAAAAAATGAAAAAATGAAAAAAGATGGGTTATAGCCCATCGTTTTTTTATTTTTTTTATTATATAGCTCACAGCCTCAGCCTGATGACCTCAAAAGTCTCATATCTCCCCTGAGCCATAGGCAGTTGCTTTGGCTTAGTGGTTAAGATGTTGGCCTTCAGTGCAGGTGACCTGTGTTCGATTCCTGGGTGTTACACTCTGATGAACGTGATTCTATGTTCAACTCTTGATTCTTTCAACTTTACTATCTGAAGGCTAACATACAAAAGATCGCTTCAACAGTACAAAGAGGCAGATGTTACTGAGTGATGGTGTAGTAGGGGTTATTCCGCACAGAGAGTTCATTTTCAAATCCCACTCTTCCTAAAGTTTAATGCTATTTATTGAGCTTAATTTACTGCTATTCTAGCAGTGGCTCACAGCCTCAGCCTGATTACCTCAAAACTCTAATTGTCGTAGTGGTTAAGATGTTGGCTTTCCACGTGGGAGACCAGGGTTCGATTCCCGGCTGTTACACTATCATATAAAAGAAGACCTCAACAGCGCTAAGAAACATCTGATTAATATGATTCTGTGTTATTTAAACTTTACTAACTGAAGGCTAACGAACAAAAGATCACTTCAAAATGACCAGGAGACTTTGCCTGAGAGTGTCTGACTGATGGTGCAATGGTCTAATCATCAGGCTTTCAGTACAGACATTCCATGTTCAAGTCCTGTTCCTCCTACAGCTCAATGCTGCAGTAATTTGAACTTTTCAAGGCTTGAATGAAAAATAAAAACTCAAAAGCACCAGGAGACATCTGCTGAATGCCCAAAGGTGCCTTGGCGTAATGGTGTGGAGCGCTTGACCCGTTGCCTCTGCTACAGGCAGTTGGCAGGTTCAAGTCCCATGTCATGACATCAAGGTGCTGGAGGACTCTCTCCCCCTGTTTCCTGAGATGTAATGTTTGGGGCTTATGTCTGAAAGAACCCTGTCCAGCTAACCTTTTACCATGAAAATGTCCAATTTAACATAAATGGTAAATGGTGCATGCACAATCTCTGTAAAGCACCTTGGATAAAGGCGCTACGCGCCTTTATCCAAGGTGCTTTACAGAGATTGTGCATTACATTCACCCATTCATACACTGATGGCAGCGGAAACCATGCAAGGCACCAACTAGCACATCGGGAGCAATTAGGGGTTCAGTGTCTTGCTCAAGGACACTTTGACAGTAACTCTGGGGGAGCCCGGGTTTGAACTGGCAACCTTATGGTTACCATCCAGGCACTCTACCCCTGAGCCACTGCCGCCCCACAAGGCACCTTGGGGCATTCAGCAGATGTCTCCTGGTGCTTTTGAGTTTTTATTTTCTATTCTAGCCTTGAAAAATTCAAATTACTGCAGCTTTGGTTGAGTATTAGTTTTGTTTGAGTTTTGAACCAGTAACCTTTGGATTACGAACCTCAGATTTATCTTTTGAGCCACAGTGGCATGTAAGGTACAATCGGGAACTTATATTTAACCAGCCGTTTAGAATTTAGATGGACAGTGAAAATGTTCTTCAGGAGAATTGAACCCGGAATGTTCTGCTTATAAAACCCAGGTTTATCTACGGTGCCACACTGGCATGTGAGGTACAATCGGGAACTTATATTTAACCATCCGTTTAGAATTTAGATGGACAGTTCTGTTTATAAACGTCTAAAAAAAGTCTAAAAATAGACGTGTTTTAGACGTCTGTTTTGAGGATATGAAAAAAAAACAAAAAAACATGGGTTATAGCCCATCGTTTTTTGAAATTTTGAAAAAAAAAAAAAAAAACTCGTTTTTCATCATTTTTGAACATGGGCTATAGCCCATACCGTACGGCATACTATAGCACGCCGTTTTTCATCATTTTTGAGGATTTGAAAAAAAAAAAAAAAAAAAAAACATGGGTTATAGCCCATCGTTTTTTTTAATTTTGAAAAATAAAAATGACCTCGTTTTTCATCATTTGTGAACATGGGCTATAGCCCATACCGTACGGCATACTATAGCACGCCGTTTTTCATCCTTTTTGAGGATTTGAAAAAAACAAAAACAAAAAAAAAACATGGGTTATAGCCCATCGTTTTTTTTATTTTGAAAAAAAAAAAAAAAAAGTTTTTCATCATTTTTGAACATGGGCTATAGCCCATATAGTACGGCATACTATAGCACGCCGTTTTTCATCATTTTTGAGGATTTAAAAAAAATGAAAAAAAAAAAAAAACATGGGTTATAGCCCATCGTTTTTTTAAAATTTGAAAAATAAAAATGACCTCGTTTTTCATCATTTTTGAACATGGGCTATAGCCCATACCGTACGGCATACTATAGCACGCCGTTTTTCATCATTTTTGAGGATTTAAAAAAAATGAAAAAAAAAAAAAAACATGGGTTATAGCCCATCGTTTTTTTTAATTTTGAAAAAAAAACAATAACCTCGTTTTTCATCATTTTTGAACATGGGCTATAGCCCATACCGTACGGCATACGGCACGCCGTTTTTCATCATTTTTGAGGATTAAAAAAAAACAAAAAAAACATGGGTTATAGCCCATCGTTTTTTTAAAATTTGAAAAAAAAACAATAACCTCGTTTTTCATCATTTTTGAACATGGGCTATAGCCCATACCGTACGGCATACGGCACGCCGTTTTTCATAATTTTTGAGGATTAAAAAAAAAAAAAAAAAAAAAAAAACATGGGTTATAGCCCATCGTTTTTTTTTATTTTGAAGAAATAAAAATGACCTCGTTTTTCATCATTTTTGAACATGGGCTATAGCCCATACCGTACGGCATACTATAGCACGCCGTTTTTCATCATTTTTGAGGATTTAAAAAAAATGAAAAAATGAAAAAAGATGGGTTATAGCCCATCGTTTTTTGATTTTTTTTATTATATAGCTCACAGCCTCAGCCTGATGACCTCAAAAGTCTCATATCTCCCCTGAGCCATAGGCAGTTGCTTTGGCTTAGTGGTTAAGATGTTGGCCTTCAGTGCAGGTGACCTGTGTTCGATTCCTGGGTGTTACACTCTGATGAACGTGATTCTATGTTCAACTCTTGATTCTTTCAACTTTACTATCTGAAGGCTAACATACAAAAGATCGCTTCAACAGTACAAAGAGGCAGATGTTACTGAGTGATGGTGTAGTAGGGGTTATTCCGCACAGAGAGTTCATTTTCAAATCCCACTCTTCCTAAAGTTTAATGCTATTTATTGAGCTTAATTTACTGCTATTCTAGCAGTGGCTCACAGCCTCAGCCTGATTACCTCAAAACTCTAATTGTCGTAGTGGTTAAGATGTTGGCTTTCCACGTGGGAGACCAGGGTTCGATTCCCGGCTGTTACACTATCATATAAAAGAAGACCTCAACAGCGCTAAGAAACATCTGATTAATATGATTCTGTGTTATTTAAACTTTACTAACTGAAGGCTAACGAACAAAAGATCACTTCAAAATGACCAGGAGACTTTGCCTGAGAGTGTCTGACTGATGGTGCAATGGTCTAATCATCAGGCTTTCAGTACAGACATTCCATGTTCAAGTCCTGTTCCTCCTACAGCTCAATGCTGCAGTAATTTGAACTTTTCAAGGCTTGAATGAAAAATAAAAACTCAAAAGCACCAGGAGACATCTGCTGAATGCCCAAAGGTGCCTTGGCGTAATGGTGTGGAGCGCTTGACCCGTTGCCTCTGCTACAGGCAGTTGGCAGGTTCAAGTCCCATGTCATGACATCAAGGTGCTGGAGGACTCTCTCCCCCTGTTTCCTGAGATGTAATGTTTGGGGCTTATGTCTGAAAGAACCCTGTCCAGCTAACCTTTTACCATGAAAATGTCCAATTTAACATAAATGGTAAATGGTGCATGCACAATCTCTGTAAAGCACCTTGGATAAAGGCGCGTAAAGCACCTTGGATAAAGGCGCGATGGGCTATAACCCATGTTTTGTTTTTTTTTTCATTTTTTTCAAATCCTCAAAAATGATGAAAAACGGCGTGCTATAGTATGCCGTACGGTATGGGCTATAGCCCATGTTCAAAAATGATGAAAAACGAGGTCATTTTTATTTTTCAAATTTTAAAAAAACGATGGGCTATAACCCATGTTTTTTTTTTTTTTTCATTTTTTTTAAATCCTCAAAAATGATGAAAAACGGCGTGCTATAGTATGCCGTACTATATGGGCTATAGCCCATGTTCAAAAATGATGAAAAACATTTTTTTTTTTTTTTTCAAAATAAAAAAAACGATGGGCTATAACCCATGTTTTGTTTGTTTTTTTCATTTTTTTTAAATCCTCAAAAATGATGAAAAACGGCGTGCTATAGTATGCCGTACGGTATGGGCTATAGCCCATGTTCAAAAATGATGAAAAACAAGGTTTTTTTTTTATTTTCAAAATTTCAAAAAACGATGGGCTATAACCCATGTTTTTTTTTTTTTTTTTTTTTCAAATCCTCAAAAATGATGAAAAACGGCGTGCTATAGTATGCCGTACGGTATGGGCTATAGCCCATGTTCAAAAATGATGAAAAACGAGTTTTTTTTTTTCACTCAGTAACATCTGCCTCTTTGTACTGTTGAAGCGATCTTTTGTATGTTAGCCTTCAGATAGTAAAGTTGAAAGAATCAAGAGTTGAACATAGAATCACGTTCATCAGAGTGTAACACCCAGGAATCGAACACAGGTCACCTGCACTGAAGGCCAACATCTTAACCACTAAGCCAAAGCAACTGCCTATGGCTCAGGGGAGATATGAGACTTTTGAGGTCATCAGGCTGAGGCTGTGAGCTATATAATAAAAAAAATCAAAAAACGATGGGCTATAACCCATCTTTTTTCATTTTTTCATTTTTTTAAAATCCTCAAAAATGATGAAAAACGGCGTGCTATAGTATGCCGTACGGTATGGGCTATAGCCCATGTTCAAAAATGATGAAAAACGAGGTCATTTTTATTTCTTCAAAATAAAAAAAAACGATGGGCTATAACCCATGTTTTTTTTTTTTTTTTTTTTTTTTTAATCCTCAAAAATTATGAAAAACGGCGTGCCGTATGCCGTACGGTATGGGCTATAGCCCATGTTCAAAAATGATGAAAAACGAGGTTATTGTTTTTTTTTCAAATTTTAAAAAAACGATGGGCTATAACCCATGTTTTTTTTGTTTTTTTTTAATCCTCAAAAATGATGAAAAACGGCGTGCCGTATGCCGTACGGTATGGGCTATAGCCCATGTTCAAAAATGATGAAAAACGAGGTTATTGTTTTTTTTTCAAAATTAAAAAAAACGATGGGCTATAACCCATGTTTTTTTTTTTTTTTCATTTTTTTCAAATCCTCAAAAATGATGAAAAACGGCGTGCTATAGTATGCCGTACGGTATGGGCTATAGCCCATGTTCAAAAATGATGAAAAACGAGGTCATTTTTATTTTTCAAATTTTAAAAAAACGATGGGCTATAACCCATGTTTTTTTTTTTTTTTTTTTTTTTCAAATCCTCAAAAAGGATGAAAAACGGCGTGCTATAGTATGCCGTACGGTATGGGCTATAGCCCATGTTCACAAATGATGAAAAACGAGGTCATTTTTATTTTTCAAAATTAAAAAAAACGATGGGCTATAACCCATGTTTTGTTTGTTTTTTTCATTTTTTTTAAATCCTCAAAAATGATGAAAAACGGCGTGCTATAGTATGCCGTACGGTATGGGCTATAGCCCATGTTCAAAAATGATGAAAAACAAGGTTTTTTTTTTATTTTCAAAATTTCAAAAAACGATGGGCTATAACCCATGTTTTTTTTTTTTTTTTTTTTTCAAATCCTCAAAAATGATGAAAAACGGCGTGCTATAGTATGCCGTACGGTATGGGCTATAGCCCATGTTCAAAAATGATGAAAAACGAGTTTTTTTTTTTTTTTTTCAAAATTTCAAAAAACGATGGGCTATAACCCATGTTTTTTTTTTTTTTTTTTTTTCAAATCCTCAAAAATGATGAAAAACGGCGTGCTATAGTATGCCGTACGGTATGGGCTATAGCCCATGTTCAAAAATGATGAAAAACGAGTTTTTCTTTTTTTTTCAATGTTTCAAAAAACGATGGGCTATAACCCATGTTTTTTTGTTTTTTTTTCATATCCTCAAAACAGACGTCTAAAACACGTCTATTTTTAGACTTGTTTTAGACGTTTATAAACAGAACTGTCCATCTAAATTCTAAACGGATGGTTAAATATAAGTTCCCGATTGTACCTCACATGCCAGTGTGGCACCGTAGATAAACCTGGGTTTTATAAGCAGAACATTCCGGGTTCAATTCTCCTGAAGAACATTTTCACTGTCCATCTAAATTCTAAACGGCTGGTTAAATATAAGTTCCCGATTGTACCTTACATGCCACTGTGGCTCAAAAGATAAATCTGAGGTTCGTAATCCAAAGGTTACTGGTTCAAAACTCAAACAAAACTAATACTCAACCAAAGCTGCAGTAATTTGAATTTTTCAAGGCTAGAATAGAAAATAAAAACTCAAAAGCACCAGGAGACATCTGCTGAATGCCCCAAGGTGCCTTGTGGGGCGGCAGTGGCTCAGGGGTAGAGTGCCTGGATGGTAACCATAAGGTTGCCAGTTCAAACCCGGGCTCCCCCAGAGTTACTGTCAAAGTGTCCTTGAGCAAGACACTGAACCCCTAATTGCTCCCGATGTGCTAGTTGGTGCCTTGCATGGTTTCCGCTGCCATCGGTGTATGAATGGGTGAATGTAATGCACAATCTCTGTAAAGCACCTTGGATAAAGGCTACGGTTATAGCCCATCGTTTTTTTTAATTTTGAAAAATAAAAATGACCTCGTTTTTCATCATTTGTGAACATGGGCTATAGCCCATACCGTACGGCATACTATAGCACGCCGTTTTTCATCCTTTTTGAGGATTTGAAAAAAACAAAAACAAAAAAAAAACATGGGTTATAGCCCATCGTTTTTTTTATTTTGAAAAAAAAAAAAAAAAAGTTTTTCATCATTTTTGAACATGGGCTATAGCCCATATAGTACGGCATACTATAGCACGCCGTTTTTCATCATTTTTGAGGATTTAAAAAAAATGAAAAAAAAAAAAAAACATGGGTTATAGCCCATCGTTTTTTTAAAATTTGAAAAATAAAAATGACCTCGTTTTTCATCATTTTTGAACATGGGCTATAGCCCATACCGTACGGCATACTATAGCACGCCGTTTTTCATCATTTTTGAGGATTTAAAAAAAATGAATAAAAAAAAAAAACATGGGTTATAGCCCATGGTTTTTTTTAATTTTGAAAAAAAAACAATAACCTCGTTTTTCATCATTTTTGAACATGGGCTATAGCCCATACCGTACGGCATACGGCACGCCGTTTTTCATCATTTTTGAGGATTAAAAAAAAACAAAAAAAACATGGGTTATAGCCCATCGTTTTTTTAAAATTTGAAAAAAAAACAATAACCTCGTTTTTCATCATTTTTGAACATGGGCTATAGCCCATACCGTACGGCATACGGCACGCCGTTTTTCATAATTTTTGAGGATTAAAAAAAAAAAAAAAAAAAAAAAAACATGGGTTATAGCCCATCGTTTTTTTTTATTTTGAAGAAATAAAAATGACCTCGTTTTTCATCATTTTTGAACATGGGCTATAGCCCATACCGTACGGCATACTATAGCACGCCGTTTTTCATCATTTTTGAGGATTTAAAAAAAATGAAAAAATGAAAAAAGATGGGTTATAGCCCATCGTTTTTTGATTTTTTTTATTATATAGCTCACAGCCTCAGCCTGATGACCTCAAAAGTCTCATATCTCCCCTGAGCCATAGGCAGTTGCTTTGGCTTAGTGGTTAAGATGTTGGCCTTCAGTGCAGGTGACCTGTGTTCGATTCCTGGGTGTTACACTCTGATGAACGTGATTCTATGTTCAACTCTTGATTCTTTCAACTTTACTATCTGAAGGCTAACATACAAAAGATCGCTTCAACAGTACAAAGAGGCAGATGTTACTGAGTGATGGTGTAGTAGGGGTTATTCCGCACAGAGAGTTCATTTTCAAATCCCACTCTTCCTAAAGTTTAATGCTATTTATTGAGCTTAATTTACTGCTATTCTAGCAGTGGCTCACAGCCTCAGCCTGATTACCTCAAAACTCTAATTGTCGTAGTGGTTAAGATGTTGGCTTTCCACGTGGGAGACCAGGGTTCGATTCCCGGCTGTTACACTATCATATAAAAGAAGACCTCAACAGCGCTAAGAAACATCTGATTAATATGATTCTGTGTTATTTAAACTTTACTAACTGAAGGCTAACGAACAAAAGATCACTTCAAAATGACCAGGAGACTTTGCCTGAGAGTGTCTGACTGATGGTGCAATGGTCTAATCATCAGGCTTTCAGTACAGACATTCCATGTTCAAGTCCTGTTCCTCCTACAGCTCAATGCTGCAGTAATTTGAACTTTTCAAGGCTTGAATGAAAAATAAAAACTCAAAAGCACCAGGAGACATCTGCTGAATGCCCAAAGGTGCCTTGGCGTAATGGTGTGGAGCGCTTGACCCGTTGCCTCTGCTACAGGCAGTTGGCAGGTTCAAGTCCCATGTCATGACATCAAGGTGCTGGAGGACTCTCTCCCCCTGTTTCCTGAGATGTAATGTTTGGGGCTTATGTCTGAAAGAACCCTGTCCAGCTAACCTTTTACCATGAAAATGTCCAATTTAACATAAATGGTAAATGGTGCATGCACAATCTCTGTAAAGCACCTTGGATAAAGGCGCTACGCGCCTTTATCCAAGGTGCTTTACAGAGATTGTGCATTACATTCACCCATTCATACACCGATGGCAGCGGAAACCATGCAAGGCACCAACTAGCACATCGGGAGCAATTAGGGGTTCAGTGTCTTGCTCAAGGACACTTTGACAGTAACTCTGGGGGAGCCCGGGTTTGAACTGGCAACCTTATGGTTACCATCCAGGCACTCTACCCCTGAGCCACTGCCGCCCCACAAGGCACCTTGGGGCATTCAGCAGATGTCTCCTGGTGCTTTTGAGTTTTTATTTTCTATTCTAGCCTTGAAAAATTCAAATTACTGCAGCTTTGGTTGAGTATTAGTTTTGTTTGAGTTTTGAACCAGTAACCTTTGGATTACGAACCTCAGATTTATCTTTTGAGCCACAGTGGCATGTAAGGTACAATCGGGAACTTATATTTAACCAGCCGTTTAGAATTTAGATGGACAGTGAAAATGTTCTTCAGGAGAGTTGAACCCTGAATGTTCTGTTTATAAAGCCCCGGTTTATCTCCGGTGCCACACTGGCATGTGAGGTGCAATCGGGAACTTATATTTAACCAACCGTTTAGAATTTAGATGGACAGTGAAAATGTTCTTCAGGAGAATTGAACCCGGAATGTTCTGCTTATAAACCCCAGGTTTATCTACGGTGCCACACTGGCATGTGAGGTACAATCGGGAACTTATATTTAACCATCCGTTTAGAATTTAGGTGGACAGTTCTGTTTATAAACGTCTAAAACAAGTCTAAAAATAGACGTGTTTTAGACGTCTGTTTTGAGGATATGAAAAAAAAAAAAAAACATGGGTTATAGCCCATCGTTTTTTGAAACTTTGAAAAAAAAAAAAAAAACTTGTTTTTCATCATTTTTGAACATGGGCTATAGCCCATACCGTACGGCATACTATAGCACGCCGTTTTTCATCATTTTTGAGGATTTGAAAAAAAACAAACAAAAAAAACATGGGTTATAGCCCATCGTTTTTTGAAATTTTGAAAAAAAAAATAACCTTGTTTTTCATCATTTTTGAACATGGGCTATAGCCCATACCGTACGGCATACTATAGCACGCCGTTTTTCATCATTTTTGAGGATTTAAAAAAAATGAAAAAAACAAACAAAACATGGGTTATAGCCCATCGTTTTTTTTAAATTTGAAAAATAAAAATGACCTCGTTTTTCATCATTTTTGAACATGGGCTATAGCCCATACCGTACGGCATACTATAGCACGCCGTTTTTCATCATTTTTGAGGATTTGAAAAAAAAAAACAAAAAAAAAACATGGGTTATAGCCCATCGTTTTTTTTAATTTTAAAAAAAAAACAATAACCTCGTTTTTCATCATTTTTGAGGATTTGAAAAAAAAGAAAAAAAAAAAAACATGGGTTATAGCCCATCGTTTTTTTTAATTTTGAAAAAAAAACAATAACCTCGTTTTTCATCATTTTTGAACATGGGCTATAGCCCATACCGTACGGCATACGGCACGCCGTTTTTCATCATTTTTGAGGATAAAAAACAAACAAAAAAAACATGGGTTATAGCCCATCGTTTTTTTAAAATTTGAAAAAAAAACAATAACCTCGTTTTTCATCATTTTTTAACATGGGCTATAGCCCATACCGTACGGCATACGGCACGCCGTTTTTCATAATTTTTGAGGATTTAAAAAAAATGAAAAAATGAAAAAAGATGGGTTATAGCCCATCGTTTTTTTATTTTTTTTATTATATAGCTCACAGCCTCAGCCTGATGACCTCAAAAGTCTCATATCTCCCCTGAGCCATAGGCAGTTGCTTTGGCTTAGTGGTTAAGATGTTGGCCTTCAGTGCAGGTGACCTGTGTTCGATTCCTGGGTGTTACACTCTGATGAACGTGATTCTATGTTCAACTCTTGATTCTTTCAACTTTACTATCTGAAGGCTAACATACAAAAGATCGCTTCAACAGTACAAAGAGGCAGATGTTACTGAGTGATGGTGTAGTAGGGGTTATTCCGCACAGAGAGTTCATTTTCAAATCCCACTCTTCCTAAAGTTTAATGCTATTTATTGAGCTTAATTTACTGCTATTCTAGCAGTGGCTCACAGCCTCAGCCTGATTACCTCAAAACTCTAATTGTCGTAGTGTTTAAGATGTTGGCTTTCCACGTGGGAGACCAGGGTTCGATTCCCGGCTGTTACACTATCATATAAAAGAAGACCTCAACAGCGCTAAGAAACATCTGATTAATATGATTCTGTGTTATTTAAACTTTACTAACTGAAGGCTAACGAACAAAAGATCACTTCAAAATGACCAGGAGACTTTGCCTGAGAGTGTCTGACTGATGGTGCAATGGTCTAATCATCAGGCTTTCAGTACAGACATTCCATGTTCAAGTCCTGTTCCTCCTACAGCTCAATGCTGCAGTAATTTGAACTTTTCAAGGCTTGAATGAAAAATAAAAACTCAAAAGCACCAGGAGACATCTGCTGAATGCCCAAAGGTGCCTTGGCGTAATGGTGTGGAGCGCTTGACCCGTTGCCTCTGCTACAGGCAGTTGGCAGGTTCAAGTCCCATGTCATGACATCAAGGTGCTGGAGGACCATCGGGAGAGGGTGCTCTCTCCCCCTGTTTCCTGAGATGTAACGGTTGGGGCTTATGTCTGAAAGAACCCTGTCCAGCTAACCTTTTACCATGAAAATGTCCAATTTAACATACTCTTACCACCTCTCAGTTTGCCCTTTTCCAACTGGCCTGGAAGCCAGACATAAAAGAGGGACTTTCCAACCAAGTTTTGGCCCAGTATGCAAATACACAGACTATTCTTTCTGTCAGATGATGGGCCAAATTGCTATTTTATTTTTAAATGTTTGACCTAATTCTTATCTGTAAAATTTTAGGTGGACAGGGTTCTTTCAAACATAACCCCCAACTGCTACTTTTCAGGAAACAGGGGGAGAGAGCACCATCTCCCGATGGTCCTCACTAGTACCTTGCATGGGACTTGAACCTGCAGGCAGGTGGTAGCAGAGGCTACCGATCAAGCACACCACACCATTGAGCTAAGGCACCTTGGGGCAATCAGCAGATGTCTCCTGGTGCTTATGAGTTTTTATTTTTTATTCTAGCCTTGAAAAGTTCAAATTACTGCAGCATTGGTTGAGTATTAGTTTTGAACCAGTAACCTTTGGATTATGAACCTCAGATTTATCTTTTGAGCCACATCGGCATGTAAGGTACAATCGGGAACTTATATTTAACCAGCCGTTTAGAATTTAGATGGACAGTGAAAATGTTCTTCAGGAGAATTGAACCCGGAATGTTCTGCTTATAAAACCCAGGTTTATCTACGGTGCCACACTGGCATGTGAGGTACAATCGGGAACTTATATTTAACCATCCGTTTAGAATTTAGATGGACAGTTCTGTTTATAAACGTCTAAAACAAGTCTAAAAATAGACGTGTTTTAGACGTCTGTTTTGAGGATATGAAAAAAAAACAAAAAAAACATGGGTTATAGCCCATCGTTTTTTGAAACATTGAAAAAAAAAAAAAAAATCGTTTTTCATCATTTTTGAACATGGGCTATAGCCCATACCGTACGGCATACTATAGCACGCCGTTTTTCATCATTTTTGAGGATTTGAAAAAAAAAACAAAAAAAAAACATGGGTTATAGCCCATCGTTTTTTGAAATTTTGAAAAAAAAAAAAAAAACTCGTTTTTCATCATTTTTGAACATGGGCTATAGCCCATACCGTACGGCATACTATAGCACGCCGTTTTTCATCATTTTTGAGGATTTGAAAAAAAAAACAAAAAAAAAACATGGGTTATAGCCCATCGTTTTTTGAAATTTTGAAAAAAAAAAAAAACCTTGTTTTTCATCATTTTTGAACATGGGCTATAGCCCATACCGTACGGCATACTATAGCACGCCGTTTTTCATCATTTTTGAGGATTTAAAAAAAATGAAAAAAAAAAAAAAAACATGGGTTATAGCCCATCGTTTTTTTTAATTTTGAAAAATAAAAATGACCTCGTTTTTCATCATTTGTGAACATGGGCTATAGCCCATACCGTACGGCATACTATAGCACGCCGTTTTTCATCCTTTTTGAGGATTTGAAAAAAAAAAAAAAAAAAAAAAAACATGGGTTATAGCCCATCGTTTTTTTAATTTTGAAAAAAAAAAAAAATAGTTTTTCATCATTTTTGAACATGGGCTATAGCCCATATAGTACGGCATACTATAGCACGCTGTTTTTCATCATTTTTGAGGATTTAAAAAAAATGAAAAAAAAAAAAAAACATGGGTTATAGCCCATCGTTTTTTAAAAATTTGAAAAATAAAAATGACCTCGTTTTTCATCATTTTTGAACATGGGCTATAGATACCGTACGGCATACTATAGCACGCCGTTTTTCATCATTTTTGAGGATTTGAAAAAAATGAAAAAAAAAAAAAAACATGGGTTATAGCCCATCGTTTTTTTTAATTTTGAAAAAAAAACAATAACCTCGTTTTTCATCATTTTTGAACATGGGCTATAGCCCATACCGTACGGCATACGGCACGCCGTTTTTCATCATTTTTGAGGATTAAAAAAACAAAAAAAAAACATGGGTTATAGCCCATCGTTTTTTTAAAATTTGAAAAAAAAACAATAACCTCGTTTTTCATCATTTTTGAACATGGGCTATAGCCCATACCGTACGGCATACGGCACGCCGTTTTTCATAATTTTTGAGGATTAAAAAAAAAACAAAAACAAAAAAAACATGGGTTATAGCCCATCGTTTTTTTTTATTTTGAAGAAATAAAAATGACCTCGTTTTTCATCATTTTTGAACATGGGCTATAGCCCATACCGTACGGCATACTATAGCACGCCGTTTTTCATCATTTTTGAGGATTTAAAAAAAATGAAAAAATGAAAAAAGATGGGTTATAGCCCATCGTTTTTTGATTTTTTTTATTATATAGCTCACAGCCTCAGCCTGATGACCTCAAAAGTCTCATATCTCCCCTGAGCCATAGGCAGTTGCTTTGGCTTAGTGGTTAAGATGTTGGCCTTCAGTGCAGGTGACCTGTGTTCGATTCCTGGGTGTTACACTCTGATGAACGTGATTCTATGTTCAACTCTTGATTCTTTCAACTTTACTATCTGAAGGCTAACATACAAAAGATCGCTTCAACAGTACAAAGAGGCAGATGTTACTGAGTGATGGTGTAGTAGGGGTTATTCCGCACAGAGAGTTCATTTTCAAATCCCACTCTTCCTAAAGTTTAATGCTATTTATTGAGCTTAATTTACTGCTATTCTAGCAGTGGCTCACAGCCTCAGCCTGATTACCTCAAAACTCTAATTGTCGTAGTGGTTAAGATGTTGGCTTTCCACGTGGGAGACCAGGGTTCGATTCCCGGCTGTTACACTATCATATAAAAGAAGACCTCAACAGCGCTAAGAAACATCTGATTAATATGATTCTGTGTTATTTAAACTTTACTAACTGAAGGCTAACGAACAAAAGATCACTTCAAAATGACCAGGAGACTTTGCCTGAGAGTGTCTGACTGATGGTGCAATGGTCTAATCATCAGGCTTTCAGTACAGACATTCCATGTTCAAGTCCTGTTCCTCCTACAGCTCAATGCTGCAGTAATTTGAACTTTTCAAGGCTTGAATGAAAAATAAAAACTCAAAAGCACCAGGAGACATCTGCTGAATGCCCAAAGGTGCCTTGGCGTAATGGTGTGGAGCGCTTGACCCGTTGCCTCTGCTACAGGCAGTTGGCAGGTTCAAGTCCCATGTCATGACATCAAGGTGCTGGAGGACTCTCTCCCCCTGTTTCCTGAGATGTAATGTTTGGGGCTTATGTCTGAAAGAACCCTGTCCAGCTAACCTTTTACCATGAAAATGTCCAATTTAACATAAATGGTAAATGGTGCATGCACAATCTCTGTAAAGCACCTTGGATAAAGGCGCTACGCGCCTTTATCCAAGGTGCTTTACAGAGATTGTGCATTACATTCACCCATTCATACACCGATGGCAGCGGAAACCATGCAAGGCACCAACTAGCACATCGGGAGCAATTAGGGGTTCAGTGTCTTGCTCAAGGACACTTTGACAGTAACTCTGGGGGAGCCCGGGTTTGAACTGGCAACCTTATGGTTACCATCCAGGCACTCTACCCCTGAGCCACTGCCGCCCCACAAGGCACCTTGGGGCATTCAGCAGATGTCTCCTGGTGCTTTTGAGTTTTTATTTTCTATTCTAGCCTTGAAAAATTCAAATTACTGCAGCTTTGGTTGAGTATTAGTTTTGTTTGAGTTTTGAACCAGTAACCTTTGGATTACGAACCTCAGATTTATCTTTTGAGCCACAGTGGCATGTAAGGTACAATCGGGAACTTATATTTAACCAGCCGTTTAGAATTTAGATGGACAGTGAAAATGTTCTTCAGGAGAATTGAACCCGGAATGTTCTGCTTATAAAACCCAGGTTTATCTACGGTGCCACACTGGCATGTGAGGTACAATCGGGAACTTATATTTAACCATCCGTTTAGAATTTAGATGGACAGTTCTGTTTATAAACGTCTAAAACAAGTCTAAAAATAGACGTGTTTTAGACGTCTGTTTTGAGGATATGAAAAAAAAACAAAAAAACATGGGTTATAGCCCATCGTTTTTTGAAACATTGAAAAAAAAAAAAAAACTCGTTTTTCATCATTTTTGAACATGGGCTATAGCCCATACCGTACGGCATACTATAGCACGCCGTTTTTCATCATTTTTGAGGATTTAAAAAAAAAAAAAAAAAAAAAACATGGGTTATAGCCCATCGTTTTTTGAAATTTTGAAAAAAAAAAAAAAAAACTCGTTTTTCATCATTTTTGAACATGGGCTATAGCCCATACCGTACGGCATACTATAGCACGCCGTTTTTCATCATTTTTGAGGATTTGAAAAAAAAAAAAAAAAAAAAACATGGGTTATAGCCCATCGTTTTTTGAAATTTTGAAAATAAAAAAAAACCTTGTTTTTCATCATTTTTGAACATGGGCTATAGCCCATACCGTACGGCATACTATAGCACGCCGTTTTTCATCATTTTTGAGGATTTAAAAAAAATGAAAAAAACAAACAAAACATGGGTTATAGCCCATCGTTTTTTTTAATTTTGAAAAATAAAAATGACCTCGTTTTTCATCATTTGTGAACATGGGCTATAGCCCATACCGTACGGCATACTATAGCACGCCGTTTTTCATCCTTTTTGAGGATTTGAAAAAAACAAAAACAAAAAAAAAACATGGGTTATAGCCCATCGTTTTTTTTATTTTGAAAAAAAAAAAAAAATGTTTTTCATCATTTTTGAACATGGGCTATAGCCCATATAGTACGGCATACTATAGCACGCCGTTTTTCATCATTTTTGAGGATTTAAAAAAAATGAAAAAAAAAAAAAACATGGGTTATAGCCCATCGTTTTTTTTAAATTTGAAAAATAAAAATGACCTCGTTTTTCATCATTTTTGAACATGGGCTATAGCCCATACCGTACGGCATACTATAGCACGCCGTTTTTCATCATTTTTGAGGATTTGAAAAAAATAAAAAATAAAAAAAAACATGGGTTATAGCCCATCGTTTTTTTTAATTTTGAAAAAAAAACAATAACCTCGTTTTTCATCATTTTTGAACATGGGCTATAGCCCATACCGTACGGCATACGGCACGCCGTTTTTCATCATTTTTGAGGATTAAAAAAACAAAAAAAAAACATGGGTTATAGCCCATCGTTTTTTTAAAATTTGAAAAAAAAACAATAACCTCGTTTTTCATCATTTTTGAACATGGGCTATAGCCCATACCGTACGGCATACGGCACGCCGTTTTTCATAATTTTTGAGGATTAAAAAAAAAACAAAAACAAAAAAAACATGGGTTATAGCCCATCGTTTTTTTTTATTTTGAAGAAATAAAAATGACCTCGTTTTTCATCATTTTTGAACATGGGCTATAGCCCATACCGTACGGCATACTATAGCACGCCGTTTTTCATCATTTTTGAGGATTTAAAAAAAATGAAAAAATGAAAAAAGATGGGTTATAGCCCATCGTTTTTTGATTTTTTTTATTATATAGCTCACAGCCTCAGCCTGATGACCTCAAAAGTCTCATATCTCCCCTGAGCCATAGGCAGTTGCTTTGGCTTAGTGGTTAAGATGTTGGCCTTCAGTGCAGGTGACCTGTGTTCGATTCCTGGGTGTTACACTCTGATGAACGTGATTCTATGTTCAACTCTTGATTCTTTCAACTTTACTATCTGAAGGCTAACATACAAAAGATCGCTTCAACAGTACAAAGAGGCAGATGTTACTGAGTGATGGTGTAGTAGGGGTTATTCCGCACAGAGAGTTCATTTTCAAATCCCACTCTTCCTAAAGTTTAATGCTATTTATTGAGCTTAATTTACTGCTATTCTAGCAGTGGCTCACAGCCTCAGCCTGATTACCTCAAAACTCTAATTGTCGTAGTGGTTAAGATGTTGGCTTTCCACGTGGGAGACCAGGGTTCGATTCCCGGCTGTTACACTATCATATAAAAGAAGACCTCAACAGCGCTAAGAAACATCTGATTAATATGATTCTGTGTTATTTAAACTTTACTAACTGAAGGCTAACGAACAAAAGATCACTTCAAAATGACCAGGAGACTTTGCCTGAGAGTGTCTGACTGATGGTGCAATGGTCTAATCATCAGGCTTTCAGTACAGACATTCCATGTTCAAGTCCTGTTCCTCCTACAGCTCAATGCTGCAGTAATTTGAACTTTTCAAGGCTTGAATGAAAAATAAAAACTCAAAAGCACCAGGAGACATCTGCTGAATGCCCAAAGGTGCCTTGGCGTAATGGTGTGGAGCGCTTGACCCGTTGCCTCTGCTACAGGCAGTTGGCAGGTTCAAGTCCCATGTCATGACATCAAGGTGCTGGAGGACTCTCTCCCCCTGTTTCCTGAGATGTAATGTTTGGGGCTTATGTCTGAAAGAACCCTGTCCAGCTAACCTTTTACCATGAAAATGTCCAATTTAACATAAATGGTAAATGGTGCATGCACAATCTCTGTAAAGCACCTTGGATAAAGGCGCTACGCGCCTTTATCCAAGGTGCTTTACAGAGATTGTGCATTACATTCACCCATTCATACACCGATGGCAGCGGAAACCATGCAAGGCACCAACTAGCACATCGGGAGCAATTAGGGGTTCAGTGTCTTGCTCAAGGACACTTTGACAGTAACTCTGGGGGAGCCCGGGTTTGAACTGGCAACCTTATGGTTACCATCCAGGCACTCTACCCCTGAGCCACTGCCGCCCCACAAGGCACCTTGGGGCATTCAGCAGATGTCTCCTGGTGCTTTTGAGTTTTTATTTTCTATTCTAGCCTTGAAAAATTCAAATTACTGCAGCTTTGGTTGAGTATTAGTTTTGTTTGAGTTTTGAACCAGTAACCTTTGGATTACGAACCTCAGATTTATCTTTTGAGCCACAGTGGCATGTAAGGTACAATCGGGAACTTATATTTAACCAGCCGTTTAGAATTTAGATGGACAGTGAAAATGTTCTTCAGGAGAATTGAACCCGGAATGTTCTGCTTATAAAACCCAGGTTTATCTACGGTGCCACACTGGCATGTGAGGTACAATCGGGAACTTATATTTAACCATCCGTTTAGAATTTAGATGGACAGTTCTGTTTATAAACGTCTAAAACAAGTCTAAAAATAGACGTGTTTTAGACGTCTGTTTTGAGGATATGAAAAAAAAAACAAAAAAACATGGGTTATAGCCCATCGTTTTTTGAAACATTGAAAAAAAAAAAAAAACTCGTTTTTCATCATTTTTGAACATGGGCTATAGCCCATACCGTACGGCATACTATAGCACGCCGTTTTTCATCATTTTTGAGGATTTAAAAAAAAAAAAAAAAAAAAAACATGGGTTATAGCCCATCGTTTTTTGAAATTTTGAAAAAAAAAAAAAAAAAACTCGTTTTTCATCATTTTTGAACATGGGCTATAGCCCATACCGTACGGCATACTATAGCACGCCGTTTTTCATCATTTTTGAGGATTTGAAAAAAAAAACAAAAAAAAAACATGGGTTATAGCCCATCGTTTTTTGAAATTTTGAAAAAAAAAAAAAAAAACTCGTTTTTCATCATTTTTGAACATGGGCTATAGCCCATACCGTACGGCATACTATAGCACGCCGTTTTTCATCATTTTTGAGGATTTGAAAAAAAAAAAAAAAAAAAAACATGGGTTATAGCCCATCGTTTTTTGAAATTTTGAAAATAAAAAAAAAACCTTGTTTTTCATCATTTTTGAACATGGGCTATAGCCCATACCGTACGGCATACTATAGCACGCCGTTTTTCATCCTTTTTGAGGATTTGAAAAAAACAAAAACAAAAAAAAAACATGGGTTATAGCCCATCGTTTTTTTTATTTTGAAAAAAAAAAAAAAATGTTTTTCATCATTTTTGAACATGGGCTATAGCCCATATAGTACGGCATACTATAGCACGCCGTTTTTCATCATTTTTGAGGATTTAAAAAAAATGAAAAAAAAAAAAAAACATGGGTTATAGCCCATCGTTTTTTTTAAATTTGAAAAATAAAAATGACCTCGTTTTTCATCATTTTTGAACATGGGCTATAGCCCATACCGTACGGCATACTATAGCACGCCGTTTTTCATCATTTTTGAGGATTTGAAAAAAATAAAAAATAAAAAAAAACATGGGTTATAGCCCATCGTTTTTTTTATTTTGAAAAAAAAAAAAAAATGTTTTTCATCATTTTTGAACATGGGCTATAGCCCATATAGTACGGCATACTATAGCACGCCGTTTTTCATCATTTTTGAGGATTTAAAAAAAATGAAAAAAAAAAAAAAACATGGGTTATAGCCCATCGTTTTTTTTAAATTTGAAAAATAAAAATGACCTCGTTTTTCATCATTTTTGAACATGGGCTATAGCCCATACCGTACGGCATACTATAGCACGCCGTTTTTCATCATTTTTGAGGATTTGAAAAAAATAAAAAATAAAAAAAAACATGGGTTATAGCCCATCGTTTTTTTTAATTTTGAAAAAAAAACAATAACCTCGTTTTTCATCATTTTTGAACATGGGCTATAGCCCATACCGTACGGCATACTATAGCACGCCGTTTTTCATCATTTTTGAGGATTTGAAAAAAAAAACAAAAAAAAAACATGGGTTATAGCCCATCGTTTTTTGAAATTTTGAAAAAAAAAAAAAAAAACTCGTTTTTCATCATTTTTGAACATGGGCTATAGCCCATACCGTACGGCATACTATAGCACGCCGTTTTTCATCATTTTTGAGGATTTGAAAAAAAAAAAAAAAAAAAAACATGGGTTATAGCCCATCGTTTTTTGAAATTTTGAAAATAAAAAAAAAACCTTGTTTTTCATCATTTTTGAACATGGGCTATAGCCCATACCGTACGGCATACTATAGCACGCCGTTTTTCATCCTTTTTGAGGATTTGAAAAAAACAAAAACAAAAAAAAAACATGGGTTATAGCCCATCGTTTTTTTTATTTTGAAAAAAAAAAAAAAATGTTTTTCATCATTTTTGAACATGGGCTATAGCCCATATAGTACGGCATACTATAGCACGCCGTTTTTCATCATTTTTGAGGATTTAAAAAAAATGAAAAAAAAAAAAAAACATGGGTTATAGCCCATCGTTTTTTTTAAATTTGAAAAATAAAAATGACCTCGTTTTTCATCATTTTTGAACATGGGCTATAGCCCATACCGTACGGCATACTATAGCACGCCGTTTTTCATCATTTTTGAGGATTTGAAAAAAATAAAAAATAAAAAAAAACATGGGTTATAGCCCATCGTTTTTTTTATTTTGAAAAAAAAAAAAAAATGTTTTTCATCATTTTTGAACATGGGCTATAGCCCATATAGTACGGCATACTATAGCACGCCGTTTTTCATCATTTTTGAGGATTTAAAAAAAATGAAAAAAAAAAAAAAACATGGGTTATAGCCCATCGTTTTTTTTAAATTTGAAAAATAAAAATGACCTCGTTTTTCATCATTTTTGAACATGGGCTATAGCCCATACCGTACGGCATACTATAGCACGCCGTTTTTCATCATTTTTGAGGATTTGAAAAAAATAAAAAATAAAAAAAAACATGGGTTATAGCCCATCGTTTTTTTTTATTTTGAAAAAAAAACAATAACCTCGTTTTTCATCATTTTTGAACATGGGCTATAGCCCATACCGTACGGCATACGGCACGCCGTTTTTCATCATTTTTGAGGATTAAAAGAAAACAAAAAAAACATGGGTTATAGCCCATCGTTTTTTTAAAATTTGAAAAAAAACCAATAACCTCGTTTTTCATCATTTTTGAACATGGGCTATAGCCCATACCGTACGGCATACGGCACGCCGTTTTTCATAATTTTTGAGGATAAAAAAAAAAAAAAAAAAAAAAAAAACATGGGTTATAGCCCATCGTTTTTTTTTATTTTGAAGAAATAAAAATGACCTCGTTTTTCATCATTTTTGAACATGGGCTATAGCCCATACCGTACGGCATACTATAGCACGCCGTTTTTCATCATTTTTGAGGATTTAAAAAAAATGAAAAAATGAAAAAAGATGGGTTATAGCCCATCGTTTTTTGATTTTTTTTATTATATAGCTCACAGCCTCAGCCTGATGACCTCAAAAGTCTCATATCTCCCCTGAGCCATAGGCAGTTGCTTTGGCTTAGTGGTTAAGATGTTGGCCTTCAGTGCAGGTGACCTGTGTTCGATTCCTGGGTGTTACACTCTGATGAACGTGATTCTATGTTCAACTCTTGATTCTTTCAACTTTACTATCTGAAGGCTAACATACAAAAGATCGCTTCAACAGTACAAAGAGGCAGATGTTACTGAGTGATGGTGTAGTAGGGGTTATTCCGCACAGAGAGTTCATTTTCAAATCCCACTCTTCCTAAAGTTTAATGCTATTTATTGAGCTTAATTTACTGCTATTCTAGCAGTGGCTCACAGCCTCAGCCTGATTACCTCAAAACTCTAATTGTCGTAGTGGTTAAGATGTTGGCTTTCCACGTGGGAGACCAGGGTTCGATTCCCGGCTGTTACACTATCATATAAAAGAAGACCTCAACAGCGCTAAGAAACATCTGATTAATATGATTCTGTGTTATTTAAACTTTACTAACTGAAGGCTAACGAACAAAAGATCACTTCAAAATGACCAGGAGACTTTGCCTGAGAGTGTCTGACTGATGGTGCAATGGTCTAATCATCAGGCTTTCAGTACAGACATTCCATGTTCAAGTCCTGTTCCTCCTACAGCTCAATGCTGCAGTAATTTGAACTTTTCAAGGCTTGAATGAAAAATAAAAACTCAAAAGCACCAGGAGACATCTGCTGAATGCCCAAAGGTGCCTTGGCGTAATGGTGTGGAGCGCTTGACCCGTTGCCTCTGCTACAGGCAGTTGGCAGGTTCAAGTCCCATGTCATGACATCAAGGTGCTGGAGGACTCTCTCCCCCTGTTTCCTGAGATGTAATGTTTGGGGCTTATGTCTGAAAGAACCCTGTCCAGCTAACCTTTTACCATGAAAATGTCCAATTTAACATAAATGGTAAATGGTGCATGCACAATCTCTGTAAAGCACCTTGGATAAAGGCGCTACGCGCCTTTATCCAAGGTGCTTTACAGAGATTGTGCATTACATTCACCCATTCATACACCGATGGCAGCGGAAACCATGCAAGGCACCAACTAGCACATCGGGAGCAATTAGGGGTTCAGTGTCTTGCTCAAGGACACTTTGACAGTAACTCTGGGGGAGCCCGGGTTTGAACTGGCAACCTTATGGTTACCATCCAGGCACTCTACCCCTGAGCCACTGCCGCCCCACAAGGCACCTTGGGGCATTCAGCAGATGTCTCCTGGTGCTTTTGAGTTTTTATTTTCTATTCTAGCCTTGAAAAATTCAAATTACTGCAGCTTTGGTTGAGTATTAGTTTTGTTTGAGTTTTGAACCAGTAACCTTTGGATTACGAACCTCAGATTTATCTTTTGAGCCACAGTGGCATGTAAGGTACAATCGGGAACTTATATTTAACCAGCCGTTTAGAATTGAGATGGACAGTGAAAATGTTCTTCAGGAGAATTGAACCCGGAATGTTCTGCTTATAAAACCCAGGTTTATCTACGGTGCCACACTGGCATGTGAGGTACAATCGGGAACTTATATTTAACCATCCGTTTAGAATTTAGATGGACAGTTCTGTTTATAAACGTCTAAAACAAGTCTAAAAATAGACGTGTTTTAGACGTCTGTTTTGAGGATATGAAAAAAAAACAAAAAAACATGGGTTATAGCCCATCGTTTTTTGAAACATTGAAAAAAAAAAAAAACTCGTTTTTCATCATTTTTGAACATGGGCTATAGCCCATACCGTACGGCATACTATAGCACGCCGTTTTTCATCATTTTTGAGGATTTGAAAAAAAAAACAAAAAAAAAACATGGGTTATAGCCCATCGTTTTTTGAAATTTTGAAAAAAAAAAAAAAAAACTCGTTTTTCATCATTTTTGAACATGGGCTATAGCCCATACCGTACGGCATACTATAGCACGCCGTTTTTCATCATTTTTGAGGATTTGAAAAAAAAAAAAAAAAAAAAACATGGGTTATAGCCCATCGTTTTTTGAAATTTTGAAAATAAAAAAAAAACCTTGTTTTTCATCATTTTTGAACATGGGCTATAGCCCATACCGTACGGCATACTATAGCACGCCGTTTTTCATCATTTTTGAGGATTTAAAAAAAATGAAAAAAACAAACAAAACATGGGTTATAGCCCATCGTTTTTTTTAATTTTGAAAAATAAAAATGACCTCGTTTTTCATCATTTGTGAACATGGGCTATAGCCCATACCGTACGGCATACTATAGCACGCCGTTTTTCATCCTTTTTGAGGATTTGAAAAAAACAAAAACAAAAAAAAAACATGGGTTATAGCCCATCGTTTTTTTTATTTTGAAAAAAAAAAAAAATGTTTTTCATCATTTTTGAACATGGGCTATAGCCCATATAGTACGGCATACTATAGCACGCCGTTTTTCATCATTTTTGAGGATTTAAAAAAAATGAAAAAAAAAAAAAAAACATGGGTTATAGCCCATCGTTTTTTTAAAATTTGAAAAATAAAAATGACCTCGTTTTTCATCATTTTTGAACATGGGCTATAGCCCATACCGTACGGCATACTATAGCACGCCGTTTTTCATCATTTTTGAGGATTTGAAAAAAATGAAAAAAAAAAAAAAACATGGGTTATAGCCCATCGTTTTTTTTAATTTTGAAAAAAAAACAATAACCTCGTTTTTCATCATTTTTGAACATGGGCTATAGCCCATACCGTACGGCATACGGCACGCCGTTTTTCATCATTTTTGAGGATTAAAAAAAAACAAAAAAAACATGGGTTATAGCCCATCGTTTTTTTTAAATTTGAAAAAAAAACAATAACCTCGTTTTTCATCATTTTTGAACATGGGCTATAGCCCATACCGTACGGCATACGGCACGCCGTTTTTCATAATTTTTGAGGATTAAAAAAAAAAAAAAAAAAAAAAAAACATGGGTTATAGCCCATCGTTTTTTTTTATTTTGAAGAAATAAAAATGACCTCGTTTTTCATCATTTTTGAACATGGGCTATAGCCCATACCGTACGGCATACTATAGCACGCCGTTTTTCATCATTTTTGAGGATTTAAAAAAAATGAAAAAATGAAAAAAGATGGGTTATAGCCCATCGTTTTTTGATTTTTTTTATTATATAGCTCACAGCCTCAGCCTGATGACCTCAAAAGTCTCATATCTCCCCTGAGCCATAGGCAGTTGCTTTGGCTTAGTGGTTAAGATGTTGGCCTTCAGTGCAGGTGACCTGTGTTCGATTCCTGGGTGTTACACTCTGATGAACGTGATTCTATGTTCAACTCTTGATTCTTTCAACTTTACTATCTGAAGGCTAACATACAAAAGATCGCTTCAACAGTACAAAGAGGCAGATGTTACTGAGTGATGGTGTAGTAGGGGTTATTCCGCACAGAGAGTTCATTTTCAAATCCCACTCTTCCTAAAGTTTAATGCTATTTATTGAGCTTAATTTACTGCTATTCTAGCAGTGGCTCACAGCCTCAGCCTGATTACCTCAAAACTCTAATTGTCGTAGTGGTTAAGATGTTGGCTTTCCACGTGGGAGACCAGGGTTCGATTCCCGGCTGTTACGCTATCATAATAAAAGAAGACCTCAACAGCGCTAAGAAACATCTGATTAATATGATTCTGTGTTATTTAAACTTTACTAACTGAAGGCTAACGAACAAAAGATCACTTCAAAATGACCAGGAGACTTTGCCTGAGAGTGTCTGACTGATGGTGCAATGGTCTAATCATCAGGCTTTCAGTACAGACATTCCATGTTCAAGTCCTGTTCCTCCTACAGCTCAATGCTGCAGTAATTTGAACTTTTCAAGGCTTGAATGAAAAATAAAAACTCAAAAGCACCAGGAGACATCTGCTGAATGCCCAAAGGTGCCTTGGCGTAATGGTGTGGAGCGCTTGACCCGTTGCCTCTGCTACAGGCAGTTGGCAGGTTCAAGTCCCATGTCATGACATCAAGGTGCTGGAGGACTCTCTCCCCCTGTTTCCTGAGATGTAATGTTTGGGGCTTATGTCTGAAAGAACCCTGTCCAGCTAACCTTTTACCATGAAAATGTCCAATTTAACATAAATGGTAAATTGTGCATTACATTCACCCATTCATACACCGATGGCAGCGGAAACCATGCAAGGCACCAACTAGCACATCGGGAGCAATTAGGGGTTCAGTGTCTTGCTCAAGGACACTTTGACAGTAACTCTGGGGGAGCCCGGGTTTGAACTGGCAACCTTATGGTTACCATCCAGGCACTCTACCCCTGAGCCACTGCCGCCCCACAAGGCACCTTGGGGCATTCAGCAGATGTCTCCTGGTGCTTTTGAGTTTTTATTTTCTATTCTAGCCTTGAAAAATTCAAATTACTGCAGCTTTGGTTGAGTATTAGTTTTGTTTGAGTTTTGAACCAGTAACCTTTGGATTACGAACCTCAGATTTATCTTTTGAGCCACAGTGGCATGTAAGGTACAATCGGGAACTTATATTTAACCAGCCGTTTAGAATTTAGATGGACAGTGAAAATGTTCTTCAGGAGAATTGAACCCGGAATGTTCTGCTTATAAAACCCAGGTTTATCTACGGTGCCACACTGGCATGTGAGGTACAATCGGGAACTTATATTTAACCATGCGTTTAGAATTTAGATGGACAGTTCTGTTTATAAACGTCTAAAACAAGTCTAAAAATAGACGTGTTTTAGACGTCTGTTTTGAGGATATGAAAAAAAAACAAAAAAACATGGGTTATAGCCCATCGTTTTTTGAAACATTGAAAAAAAAAAAAAAACTCGTTTTTCATAATTTTTGAACATGGGCTATAGCCCATACCGTACGGCATACTATAGCACGCCGTTTTTCATCATTTTTGAGGATTTGAAAAAAAAAAAAAAAAAAAAACATGGGTTATAGCCCATCGTTTTTTGAAATTTTGAAAATAAAAAAAAAACCTTGTTTTTCATCATTTTTGAACATGGGCTATAGCCCATACCGTACGGCATACTATAGCACGCCGTTTTTCATCATTTTTGAGGATTTAAAAAAAATGAAAAAAACAAACAAAACATGGGTTATAGCCCATCGTTTTTTTTAATTTTGAAAAATAAAAATGACCTCGTTTTTCATCATTTGTGAACATGGGCTATAGCCCATACCGTACGGCATACTATAGCACGCCGTTTTTCATCCTTTTTGAGGATTTGAAAAAAACAAAAACAAAAAAAAAACATGGGTTATAGCCCATCGTTTTTTTTATTTTGAAAAAAAAAAAAAAAATGTTTTTCATCATTTTTGAACATGGGCTATAGCCCATATAGTACGGCATACTATAGCACGCCGTTTTTCATCATTTTTGAGGATTTAAAAAAAATTAAAAAAAAAAAAAAACATGGGTTATAGCCCATCGTTTTTTTAAAATTTGAAAAATAAAAATGACCTCGTTTTTCATCATTTTTGAACATGGGCTATAGCCCATACCGTACGGCATACTATAGCACGCTGTTTTTCATCATTTTTGAGGATTTGAAAAAAATGAAAAAAAAAAAAAACATGGGTTATAGCCCATCGTTTTTTTTAATTTTGAAAAAAAAACAATAACCTCGTTTTTCATCATTTTTGAACATGGGCTATAGCCCATACCGTACGGCATACGGCACGCCGTTTTTCATCATTTTTGAGGATTAAAAAAAAACAAAAAAAACATGGGTTATAGCCCATCGTTTTTTTTTAATTTGAAAAAAAAAACAATAACCTCGTTTTTCATCATTTTTGAACATGGGCTATAGCCCATACCGTACGGCATACGGCACGCCGTTTTTCATAATTTTTGAGGATTAAACAAAAAAAAAAAAAAAAAAAAACATGGGTTATAGCCCATCGTTTTTTTTTTTTTGAAGAAATAAAAATGACCTCGTTTTTCATCATTTTTGAACATGGGCTATAGCCCATACCGTACGGCATACTATAGCACGCCGTTTTTCATCATTTTTGAGGATTTAAAAAAAATGAAAAAATGAAAAAAGATGGGTTATAGCCCATCGTTTTTTGATTTTTTTTATTATATAGCTCACAGCCTCAGCCTGATGACCTCAAAAGTCTCATATCTCCCCTGAGCCATAGGCAGTTGCTTTGGCTTAGTGGTTAAGATGTTGGCCTTCAGTGCAGGTGACCTGTGTTCGATTCCTGGGTGTTACACTCTGATGAACGTGATTCTATGTTCAACTCTTGATTCTTTCAACTTTACTATCTGAAGGCTAACATACAAAAGATCGCTTCAACAGTACAAAGAGGCAGATGTTACTGAGTGATGGTGTAGTAGGGGTTATTCCGCACAGAGAGTTCATTTTCAAATCCCACTCTTCCTAAAGTTTAATGCTATTTATTGAGCTTAATTTACTGCTATTCTAGCAGTGGCTCACAGCCTCAGCCTGATTACCTCAAAACTCTAATTGTCGTAGTGGTTAAGATGTTGGCTTTCCACGTGGGAGACCAGGGTTCGATTCCCGGCTGTTACACTATCATATAAAAGAAGACCTCAACAGCGCTAAGAAACATCTGATTAATATGATTCTGTGTTATTTAAACTTTACTAACTGAAGGCTAACGAACAAAAGATCACTTCAAAATGACCAGGAGACTTTGCCTGAGAGTGTCTGACTGATGGTGCAATGGTCTAATCATCAGGCTTTCAGTACAGACATTCCATGTTCAAGTCCTGTTCCTCCTACAGCTCAATGCTGCAGTAATTTGAACTTTTCAAGGCTTGAATGAAAAATCAAAACTCAAAAGCACCAGGAGACATCTGCTGAATGCCCAAAGGTGCCTTGGCGTAATGGTGTGGAGCGCTTGACCCGTTGCCTCTGCTACAGGCAGTTGGCAGGTTCAAGTCCCATGTCATGACATCAAGGTGCTGGAGGACTCTCTCCCCCTGTTTCCTGAGATGTAATGTTTGGGGCTTATGTCTGAAAGAACCCTGTCCAGCTAACCTTTTACCATGAAAATGTCCAATTTAACATAAATGGTAAATGGTGCATGCACAATCTCTGTAAAGCACCTTGGATAAAGGCGCGTAGCGCCTTTATCCAAGGTGCTTTACAGAGATTGTGCATTACATTCACCCATTCATACACCGATGGCAGCGGAAACCATGCAAGGCACCAACTAGCACATCGGGAGCAATTAGGGGTTCAGTGTCTTGCTCAAGGACACTTTGACAGTAACTCTGGGGGAGCCCGGGTTTGAACTGGCAACCTTATGGTTACCATCCAGGCACTCTACCCCTGAGCCACTGCCGCCCCACAAGGCACCTTGGGGCATTCAGCAGATGTCTCCTGGTGCTTTTGAGTTTTTATTTTCTATTCTAGCCTTGAAAAATTCAAATTACTGCAGCTTTGGTTGAGTATTAGTTTTGTTTGAGTTTTGAACCAGTAACCTTTGGATTACGAACCTCAGATTTATCTTTTGAGCCACAGTGGCATGTAAGGTACAATCGGGAACTTATATTTAACCAGCCGTTTAGAATTTAGATGGACAGTGAAAATGTTCTTCAGGAGAATTGAACCCGGAATGTTCTGCTTATAAAACCCAGGTTTATCTACGGTGCCACACTGGCATGTGAGGTACAATCGGGAACTTATATTTAACCATCCGTTTAGAATTTAGGTGGACAGTTCTGTTTATAAACGTCTAAAACAAGTCTAAAAATAGACGTGTTTTAGACGTCTGTTTTGAGGATATGAAAAAAAAAAAAAAACATGGGTTATAGCCCATCGTTTTTTGAAACTTTGAAAAAAAAAAAAAAAACTTGTTTTTCATCATTTTTGAACATGGGCTATAGCCCATACCGTACGGCATACTATAGCACGCCGTTTTTCATCATTTTTGAGGATTTGAAAAAAAACAAACAAAAAAAACATGGGTTATAGCCCATCGTTTTTTGAAATTTTGAAAAAAAAAATAACCTTGTTTTTCATCATTTTTGAACATGGGCTATAGCCCATACCGTACGGCATACTATAGCACGCCGTTTTTCATCATTTTTGAGGATTTAAAAAAAATGAAAAAAACAAACAAAACATGGGTTATAGCCCATCGTTTTTTTTAAATTTGAAAAATAAAAATGACCTCGTTTTTCATCATTTTTGAACATGGGCTATAGCCCATACCGTACGGCATACTATAGCACGCCGTTTTTCATCATTTTTGAGGATTTGAAAAAAATGAAAAAAAAAAAAACATGGGTTATAGCCCATCGTTTTTTTTAATTTTGAAAAAAAAAACAATAACCTCGTTTTTCATCATTTTTGAGGATTTGAAAAAAATGAAAAAAAAAAAAACATGGGTTATAGCCCATCGTTTTTTTTAATTTTGAAAAAAAAACAATAACCTCGTTTTTCATCATTTTTGAACATGGGCTATAGCCCATACCGTACGGCATACGGCACGCCGTTTTTCATCATTTTTGAGGATAAAAAAAAAACAAAAAAAACATGGGTTATAGCCCATCGTTTTTTTAAAATTTGAAAAAAAAACAATAACCTCGTTTTTCATCATTTTTAACATGGGCTATAGCCCATACCGTACGGCATACGGCACGCCGTTTTTCATAATTTTTGAGGATTAAAAAAAAAACAAAAACAAAAAAAACATGGGTTATAGCCCATCGTTTTTTTTTATTTTGAAGAAATAAAAATGACCTCGTTTTTCATCATTTTTGAACATGGGCTATAGCCCATACCGTACGGCATACTATAGCACGCCGTTTTTCATCATTTTTGAGGATTTAAAAAAAATGAAAAAATGAAAAAAGATGGGTTATAGCCCATCGTTTTTTTATTTTTTTTATTATATAGCTCACAGCCTCAGCCTGATGACCTCAAAAGTCTCATATCTCCCCTGAGCCATAGGCAGTTGCTTTGGCTTAGTGGTTAAGATGTTGGCCTTCAGTGCAGGTGACCTGTGTTCGATTCCTGGGTGTTACACTCTGATGAACGTGATTCTATGTTCAACTCTTGATTCTTTCAACTTTACTATCTGAAGGCTAACATACAAAAGATCGCTTCAACAGTACAAAGAGGCAGATGTTACTGAGTGATGGTGTAGTAGGGGTTATTCCGCACAGAGAGTTCATTTTCAAATCCCACTCTTCCTAAAGTTTAATGCTATTTATTGAGCTTAATTTACTGCTATTCTAGCAGTGGCTCACAGCCTCAGCCTGATTACCTCAAAACTCTAATTGTCGTAGTGGTTAAGATGTTGGCTTTCCACGTGGGAGACCAGGGTTCGATTCCCGGCTGTTACACTATCATATAAAAGAAGACCTCAACAGCGCTAAGAAACATCTGATTAATATGATTCTGTGTTATTTAAACTTTACTAACTGAAGGCTAACGAACAAAAGATCACTTCAAAATGACCAGGAGACTTTGCCTGAGAGTGTCTGACTGATGGTGCAATGGTCTAATCATCAGGCTTTCAGTACAGACATTCCATGTTCAAGTCCTGTTCCTCCTACAGCTCAATGCTGCAGTAATTTGAACTTTTCAAGGCTTGAATGAAAAATAAAAACTCAAAAGCACCAGGAGACATCTGCTGAATGCCCAAAGGTGCCTTGGCGTAATGGTGTGGAGCGCTTGACCCGTTGCCTCTGCTACAGGCAGTTGGCAGGTTCAAGTCCCATGTCATGACATCAAGGTGCTGGAGGACTCTCTCCCCCTGTTTCCTGAGATGTAATGTTTGGGGCTTATGTCTGAAAGAACCCTGTCCAGCTAACCTTTTACCATGAAAATGTCCAATTTAACATAAATGGTAAATGGTGCATGCACAATCTCTGTAAAGCACCTTGGATAAAGGCGCTACGCGCCTTTATCCAAGGTGCTTTACAGAGATTGTGCATTACATTCACCCATTCATACACCGATGGCAGCGGAAACCATGCAAGGCACCAACTAGCACATCGGGAGCAATTAGGGGTTCAGTGTCTTGCTCAAGGACACTTTGACAGTAACTCTGGGGGAGCCCGGGTTTGAACTGGCAACCTTATGGTTACCATCCAGGCACTCTACCCCTGAGCCACTGCCGCCCCACAAGGCACCTTGGGGCATTCAGCAGATGTCTCCTGGTGCTTTTGAGTTTTTATTTTCTATTCTAGCCTTGAAAAATTCAAATTACTGCAGCTTTGGTTGAGTATTAGTTTTGTTTGAGTTTTGAACCAGTAACCTTTGGATTACGAACCTCAGATTTATCTTTTGAGCCACAGTGGCATGTAAGGTACAATCGGGAACTTATATTTAACCAGCCGTTTAGAATTTAGATGGACAGTGAAAATGTTCTTCAGGAGAATTGAACCCGGAATGTTCTGCTTATAAAACCCAGGTTTATCTACGGTGCCACACTGGCATGTGAGGTACAATCGGGAACTTATATTTAACCATCCGTTTAGAATTTAGGTGGACAGTTCTGTTTATAAACGTCTAAAACAAGTCTAAAAATAGACGTGTTTTAGACGTCTGTTTTGAGGATATGAAAAAAAAAAAAAAACATGGGTTATAGCCCATCGTTTTTTGAAACTTTGAAAAAAAAAAAAAAAACTTGTTTTTCATCATTTTTGAACATGGGCTATAGCCCATACCGTACGGCATACTATAGCACGCCGTTTTTCATCATTTTTGAGGATTTGAAAAAAAACAAACAAAAAAAACATGGGTTATAGCCCATCGTTTTTTGAAATTTTGAAAAAAAAAATAACCTTGTTTTTCATCATTTTTGAACATGGGCTATAGCCCATACCGTACGGCATACTATAGCACGCCGTTTTTCATCATTTTTGAGGATTTAAAAAAAATGAAAAAAACAAACAAAACATGGGTTATAGCCCATCGTTTTTTTTAAATTTGAAAAATAAAAATGACCTCGTTTTTCATCATTTTTGAACATGGGCTATAGCCCATACCGTACGGCATACTATAGCACGCCGTTTTTCATCATTTTTGAGGATTTGAAAAAAATGAAAAAAAAAAAAACATGGGTTATAGCCCATCGTTTTTTTTAATTTTGAAAAAAAAAACAATAACCTCGTTTTTCATCATTTTTGAGGATTTGAAAAAAATGAAAAAAAAAAAAACATGGGTTATAGCCCATCGTTTTTTTTAATTTTGAAAAAAAAACAATAACCTCGTTTTTCATCATTTTTGAACATGGGCTATAGCCCATACCGTACGGCATACGGCACGCCGTTTTTCATCATTTTTGAGGATAAAAAAAAAACAAAAAAAACATGGGTTATAGCCCATCGTTTTTTTAAAATTTGAAAAAAAAACAATAACCTCGTTTTTCATCATTTTTAACATGGGCTATAGCCCATACCGTACGGCATACGGCACGCCGTTTTTCATAATTTTTGAGGATTAAAAAAAAAACAAAAACAAAAAAAACATGGGTTATAGCCCATCGTTTTATTTTATTTTGAAGAAATAAAAATGACCTCGTTTTTCATCATTTTTGAACATGGGCTATAGCCCATACCGTACGGCATACTATAGCACGCCGTTTTTCATCATTTTTGAGGATTTAAAAAAAATGAAAAAATGAAAAAAGATGGGTTATAGCCCATCGTTTTTTTATTTTTTTTATTATATAGCTCACAGCCTCAGCCTGATGACCTCAAAAGTCTCATATCTCCCCTGAGCCATAGGCAGTTGCTTTGGCTTAGTGGTTAAGATGTTGGCCTTCAGTGCAGGTGACCTGTGTTCGATTCCTGGGTGTTACACTCTGATGAACGTGATTCTATGTTCAACTCTTGATTCTTTCAACTTTACTATCTGAAGGCTAACATACAAAAGATCGCTTCAACAGTACAAAGAGGCAGATGTTACTGAGTGATGGTGTAGTAGGGGTTATTCCGCACAGAGAGTTCATTTTCAAATCCCACTCTTCCTAAAGTTTAATGCTATTTATTGAGCTTAATTTACTGCTATTCTAGCAGTGGCTCACAGCCTCAGCCTGATTACCTCAAAACTCTAATTGTCGTAGTGGTTAAGATGTTGGCTTTCCACGTGGGAGACCAGGGTTCGATTCCCGGCTGTTACACTATCATATAAAAGAAGACCTCAACAGCGCTAAGAAACATCTGATTAATATGATTCTGTGTTATTTAAACTTTACTAACTGAAGGCTAACGAACAAAAGATCACTTCAAAATGACCAGGAGACTTTGCCTGAGAGTGTCTGACTGATGGTGCAATGGTCTAATCATCAGGCTTTCAGTACAGACATTCCATGTTCAAGTCCTGTTCCTCCTACAGCTCAATGCTGCAGTAATTTGAACTTTTCAAGGCTTGAATGAAAAATAAAAACTCAAAAGCACCAGGAGACATCTGCTGAATGCCCAAAGGTGCCTTGGCGTAATGGTGTGGAGCGCTTGACCCGTTGCCTCTGCTACAGGCAGTTGGCAGGTTCAAGTCCCATGTCATGACATCAAGGTGCTGGAGGACTCTCTCCCCCTGTTTCCTGAGATGTAATGTTTGGGGCTTATGTCTGAAAGAACCCTGTCCAGCTAACCTTTTACCATGAAAATGTCCAATTTAACATAAATGGTAAATGGTGCATGCACAATCTCTGTAAAGCACCTTGGATAAAGGCGCTACGCGCCTTTATCCAAGGTGCTTTACAGAGATTGTGCATTACATTCACCCATTCATACACCGATGGCAGCGGAAACCATGCAAGGCACCAACTAGCACATCGGGAGCAATTAGGGGTTCAGTGTCTTGCTCAAGGACACTTTGACAGTAACTCTGGGGGAGCCCGGGTTTGAACTGGCAACCTTATGGTTACCATCCAGGCACTCTACCCCTGAGCCACTGCCGCCCCACAAGGCACCTTGGGGCATTCAGCAGATGTCTCCTGGTGCTTTTGAGTTTTTATTTTCTATTCTAGCCTTGAAAAATTCAAATTACTGCAGCTTTGGTTGAGTATTAGTTTTGTTTGAGTTTTGAACCAGTAACCTTTGGATTACGAACCTCAGATTTATCTTTTGAGCCACAGTGGCATGTAAGGTACAATCGGGAACTTATATTTAACCAGCCGTTTAGAATTTAGATGGACAGTGAAAATGTTCTTCAGGAGAATTGAACCCGGAATGTTCTGCTTATAAAACCCAGGTTTATCTACGGTGCCACACTGGCATGTGAGGTACAATCGGGAACTTATATTTAACCATCCGTTTAGAATTTAGGTGGACAGTTCTGTTTATAAACGTCTAAAACAAGTCTAAAAATAGACGTGTTTTAGACGTCTGTTTTGAGGATATGAAAAAAAAAAAAAAACATGGGTTATAGCCCATCGTTTTTTGAAACTTTGAAAAAAAAAAAAAAAACTTGTTTTTCATCATTTTTGAACATGGGCTATAGCCCATACCGTACGGCATACTATAGCACGCCGTTTTTCATCATTTTTGAGGATTTGAAAAAAAACAAACAAAAAAAACATGGGTTATAGCCCATCGTTTTTTGAAATTTTGAAAAAAAAAATAACCTTGTTTTTCATCATTTTTGAACATGGGCTATAGCCCATACCGTACGGCATACTATAGCACGCCGTTTTTCATCATTTTTGAGGATTTAAAAAAAATGAAAAAAACAAACAAAACATGGGTTATAGCCCATCGTTTTTTTTAAATTTGAAAAATAAAAATGACCTCGTTTTTCATCATTTTTGAACATGGGCTATAGCCCATACCGTACGGCATACTATAGCACGCCGTTTTTCATCATTTTTGAGGATTTGAAAAAAATGAAAAAAAAAAAAACATGGGTTATAGCCCATCGTTTTTTTTAATTTTGAAAAAAAAAACAATAACCTCGTTTTTCATCATTTTTGAGGATTTGAAAAAAATGAAAAAAAAAAAAACATGGGTTATAGCCCATCGTTTTTTTTAATTTTGAAAAAAAAACAATAACCTCGTTTTTCATCATTTTTGAACATGGGCTATAGCCCATACCGTACGGCATACGGCACGCCGTTTTTCATCATTTTTGAGGATAAAAAAAAAACAAAAAAAACATGGGTTATAGCCCATCGTTTTTTTAAAATTTGAAAAAAAAACAATAACCTCGTTTTTCATCATTTTTAACATGGGCTATAGCCCATACCGTACGGCATACGGCACGCCGTTTTTCATAATTTTTGAGGATTAAAAAAAAAACAAAAACAAAAAAAACATGGGTTATAGCCCATCGTTTTTTTTTATTTTGAAGAAATAAAAATGACCTCGTTTTTCATCATTTTTGAACATGGGCTATAGCCCATACCGTACGGCATACTATAGCACGCCGTTTTTCATCATTTTTGAGGATTTAAAAAAAATGAAAAAATGAAAAAAGATGGGTTATAGCCCATCGTTTTTTTATTTTTTTTATTATATAGCTCACAGCCTCAGCCTGATGACCTCAAAAGTCTCATATCTCCCCTGAGCCATAGGCAGTTGCTTTGGCTTAGTGGTTAAGATGTTGGCCTTCAGTGCAGGTGACCTGTGTTCGATTCCTGGGTGTTACACTCTGATGAACGTGATTCTATGTTCAACTCTTGATTCTTTCAACTTTACTATCTGAAGGCTAACATACAAAAGATCGCTTCAACAGTACAAAGAGGCAGATGTTACTGAGTGATGGTGTAGTAGGGGTTATTCCGCACAGAGAGTTCATTTTCAAATCCCACTCTTCCTAAAGTTTAATGCTATTTATTGAGCTTAATTTACTGCTATTCTAGCAGTGGCTCACAGCCTCAGCCTGATTACCTCAAAACTCTAATTGTCGTAGTGGTTAAGATGTTGGCTTTCCACGTGGGAGACCAGGGTTCGATTCCCGGCTGTTACACTATCATATAAAAGAAGACCTCAACAGCGCTAAGAAACATCTGATTAATATGATTCTGTGTTATTTAAACTTTACTAACTGAAGGCTAACGAACAAAAGATCACTTCAAAATGACCAGGAGACTTTGCCTGAGAGTGTCTGACTGATGGTGCAATGGTCTAATCATCAGGCTTTCAGTACAGACATTCCATGTTCAAGTCCTGTTCCTCCTACAGCTCAATGCTGCAGTAATTTGAACTTTTCAAGGCTTGAATGAAAAATAAAAACTCAAAAGCACCAGGAGACATCTGCTGAATGCCCAAAGGTGCCTTGGCGTAATGGTGTGGAGCGCTTGACCCGTTGCCTCTGCTACAGGCAGTTGGCAGGTTCAAGTCCCATGTCATGACATCAAGGTGCTGGAGGACCATCGGGAGAGGGTGCTCTCTCCCCCTGTTTCCTGAGATGTAACGGTTGGGGCTTATGTCTGAAAGAACCCTGTCCAGCTAACCTTTTACCATGAAAATGTCCAATTTAACATACTCTTACCACCTCTCAGTTTGCCCTTTTCCAACTGGCCTGGAAGCCAGACATAAAAGAGGGACTTTCCAACCAAGTTTTGGCCCAGTATGCAAATACACAGACTATTCTTTCTGTCAGATGATGGGCCAAATTGCTATTTTATTTTTAAACGTTTGACCTAATTCTTATCTGTAAAATTTTAGGTGGACAGGGTTCTTTCAAACATAACCCCCAACTGCTACTTTTCAGGAAACAGGGGGAGAGAGCACCATCTCCCGATGGTCCTCACTAGTACCTTGCATGGGACTTGAACCTGCAGGCAGGTGGTAGCAGAGGCTACCGATCAAGCACACCACACCATTGAGCTAAGGCACCTTGGGGCAATCAGCAGATGTCTCCTGGTGCTTATGAGTTTTTATTTTTTATTCTAGCCTTGAAAAGTTCAAATTACTGCAGCATTGGTTGAGTATTAGTTTTGAACCAGTAACCTTTGGATTATGAACCTCAGATTTATCTTTTGAGCCACATCGGCATGTAAGGTACAATCGGGAACTTATATTTAACCAGCCGTTTAGAATTTAGATGGACAGTGAAAATGTTCTTCAGGAGAATTGAACCCGGAATGTTCTGCTTATAAAACCCAGGTTTATCTACGGTGCCACACTGGCATGTGAGGTACAATCGGGAACTTATATTTAACCATCCGTTTAGAATTTAGATGGACAGTTCTGTTTATAAACGTCTAAAACAAGTCTAAAAATAGACGTGTTTTAGACGTCTGTTTTGAGGATATGAAAAAAAAACAAAAAAAACATGGGTTATAGCCCATCGTTTTTTGAAACATTGAAAAAAAAAAAAAAAATCGTTTTTCATCATTTTTGAACATGGGCTATAGCCCATACCGTACGGCATACTATAGCACGCCGTTTTTCATCATTTTTGAGGATTTGAAAAAAAAAAAAAAAAAAAAACATGGGTTATAGCCCATCGTTTTTTGAAATTTTGAAAAAAAAAAAAAAACTCGTTTTTCATCATTTTTGAACATGGGCTATAGCCCATACCGTACGGCATACTATAGCACGCCGTTTTTCATCATTTTTGAGGATTTGAAAAAAAAAAAAAAAAAAAAAACATGGGTTATAGCCCATCGTTTTTTGAAATTTTGAAAAAAAAAAAAAACCTTGTTTTTCATCATTTTTGAACATGGGCTATAGCCCATACCGTACGGCATACTATAGCACGCCGTTTTTCATCATTTTTGAGGATTTAAAAAAAATGAAAAAAAAAAAAAAAACATGGGTTATAGCCCATCGTTTTTTTTAATTTTGAAAAATAAAAATGACCTCGTTTTTCATCATTTGTGAACATGGGCTATAGCCCATACCGTACGGCATACTATAGCACGCCGTTTTTCATCCTTTTTGAGGATTTGAAAAAAAAAAAAAAACATGGGTTATAGCCCATCGTTTTTTTAATTTTGAAAAAAAAAAAAAATTGTTTTTCATCATTTTTGAACATGGGCTATAGCCCATATAGTACGGCATACTATAGCACGCCGTTTTTCATCATTTTTGAGGATTTAAAAAAAATGAAAAAAAAAAAAAAACATGGGTTATAGCCCATCGTTTTTTAAAAATTTGAAAAATAAAAATGACCTCGTTTTTCATCATTTTTGAACATGGGCTATAGCCCATACCGTACGGCATACTATAGCACGCCGTTTTTCATCATTTTTGAGGATTTGAAAAAAATGAAAAAAAAAAAAAAAACATGGGTTATAGCCCATCGTTTTTTTTTATTTTGAAAAAAAAACAATAACCTCGTTTTTCATCATTTTTGAACATGGGCTATAGCCCATACCGTACGGCATACGGCACGCCGTTTTTCATCATTTTTGAGGATTAAAAAAAAAAAAAAAAAACATGGGTTATAGCCCATCGTTTTTTTTAAATTTGAAAAAAAAACAATAACCTCGTTTTTCATCATTTTTGAACATGGGCTATAGCCCATACCGTACGGCATACGGCACGCCGTTTTTCATAATTTTTGAGGATTAAAAAAAAAAAAAAAAAAAAAAAAAAACATGGGTTATAGCCCATCGTTTTTTTTTATTTTGAAGAAATAAAAATGACCTCGTTTTTCATCATTTTTGAACATGGGCTATAGCCCATACCGTACGGCATACTATAGCACGCCGTTTTTCATCATTTTTGAGGATTTAAAAAAAATGAAAAAATGAAAAAAGATGGGTTATAGCCCATCGTTTTTTGATTTTTTTTATTATATAGCTCACAGCCTCAGCCTGATGACCTCAAAAGTCTCATATCTCCCCTGAGCCATAGGCAGTTGCTTTGGCTTAGTGGTTAAGATGTTGGCCTTCAGTGCAGGTGACCTGTGTTCGATTCCTGGGTGTTACACTCTGATGAACGTGATTCTATGTTCAACTCTTGATTCTTTCAACTTTACTATCTGAAGGCTAACATACAAAAGATCGCTTCAACAGTACAAAGAGGCAGATGTTACTGAGTGATGGTGTAGTAGGGGTTATTCCGCACAGAGAGTTCATTTTCAAATCCCACTCTTCCTAAAGTTTAATGCTATTTATTGAGCTTAATTTACTGCTATTCTAGCAGTGGCTCACAGCCTCAGCCTGATTACCTCAAAACTCTAATTGTCGTAGTGGTTAAGATGTTGGCTTTCCACGTGGGAGACCAGGGTTCGATTCCCGGCTGTTACACTATCATATAAAAGAAGACCTCAACAGCGCTAAGAAACATCTGATTAATATGATTCTGTGTTATTTAAACTTTACTAACTGAAGGCTAACGAACAAAAGATCACTTCAAAATGACCAGGAGACTTTGCCTGAGAGTGTCTGACTGATGGTGCAATGGTCTAATCATCAGGCTTTCAGTACAGACATTCCATGTTCAAGTCCTGTTCCTCCTACAGCTCAATGCTGCAGTAATTTGAACTTTTCAAGGCTTGAATGAAAAATAAAAACTCAAAAGCACCAGGAGACATCTGCTGAATGCCCAAAGGTGCCTTGGCGTAATGGTGTGGAGCGCTTGACCCGTTGCCTCTGCTACAGGCAGTTGGCAGGTTCAAGTCCCATGTCATGACATCAAGGTGCTGGAGGACTCTCTCCCCCTGTTTCCTGAGATGTAATGTTTGGGGCTTATGTCTGAAAGAACCCTGTCCAGCTAACCTTTTACCATGAAAATGTCCAATTTAACATAAATGGTAAATGGTGCATGCAAAATCTCTGTAAACCCATACCGTACGGCATACTATAGCACGCCGTTTTTCATCATTTTTGAGGATTTGAAAAAAAAAAAAAAAAAAAACACATGGGTTATAGCCCATCGTTTTTTGAAATTTTGAAAAAAAAAAAAAAAAACTCGTTTTTCATCATTTTTGAACATGGGCTATAGCCCATACCGTACGGCATACTATAGCACGCCGTTTTTCATCATTTTTGAGGATTTGAAAAAAAGAAAAAAAAAAAAAACATGGGTTATAGCCCATCGTTTTTTGAAATTTTGAAAATAAAAAAAAAACCTTGTTTTTCATCATTTTTGAACATGGGCTATAGCCCATACCGTACGGCATACTATAGCACGCCGTTTTTCATCATTTTTGAGGATTTAAAAAAAATGAAAAAAACAAACAAAACATGGGTTATAGCCCATCGTTTTTTTTAATTTTGAAAAATAAAAATGACCTCGTTTTTCATCATTTGTGAACATGGGCTATAGCCCATACCGTACGGCATACTATAGCACGCCGTTTTTCATCCTTTTTGAGGATTTGAAAAAAACAAAAACAAAAAAAAAACATGGGTTATAGCCCATCGTTTTTTTTATTTTGAAAAAAAAAAAAAAAATGTTTTTCATCATTTTTGAACATGGGCTATAGCCCATATAGTACGGCATACTATAGCACGCCGTTTTTCATCATTTTTGAGGATTTAAAAAAAATGAAAAAAAAAAAAAAACATGGGTTATAGCCCATCGTTTTTTTAAAATTTGAAAAATAAAAATGACCTCGTTTTTCATCATTTTTGAACATGGGCTATAGCCCATACCGTACGGCATACTATAGCACGCCGTTTTTCATCATTTTTGAGGATTTGAAAAAAATGAAAAAAAAAAAAAACATGGGTTATAGCCCATCGTTTTTTTTAATTTTGAAAAAAAAACAATAACCTCGTTTTTCATCATTTTTGAACATGGGCTATAGCCCATACCGTACGGCATACGGCACGCCGTTTTTCATCATTTTTGAGGATTAAAAAAAAACAAAAAAAACATGGGTTATAGCCCATCGTTTTTTTTAAATTTGAAAAAAAAAACAATAACCTCGTTTTTCATCATTTTTGAACATGGGCTATAGCCCATACCGTACGGCATACGGCACGCCGTTTTTCATAATTTTTGAGGATTAAAAAAAAAAAAAAAAAAAAAAAAACATGGGTTATAGCCCATCGTTTTTTTTAATTTTGAAAAATAAAAATGACCTCGTTTTTCATCATTTGTGAACATGGGCTATAGCCCATACCGTACGGCATACTATAGCACGCCGTTTTTCATCCTTTTTGAGGATTTGAAAAAAACAAAAACAAAAAAAAAAACATGGGTTATAGCCCATCGTTTTTTTTATTTTGAAAAAAAAAAAAAAAATGTTTTTCATCATTTTTGAACATGGGCTATAGCCCATATAGTACGGCATACTATAGCACGCCGTTTTTCATCATTTTTGAGGATTTAAAAAAAATGAAAAAAAAAAAAAAACATGGGTTATAGCCCATCGTTTTTTTTAAATTTGAAAAATAAAAATGACCTCGTTTTTCATCATTTTTGAACATGGGCTATAGCCCATACCGTACGGCATACTATAGCACGCCGTTTTTCATCATTTTTGAGGATTTGAAAAAAATGAAAAAAAAAAAAAACATGGGTTATAGCCCATCGTTTTTTTTTATTTTGAAAAAAAAACAATAACCTCGTTTTTCATCATTTTTGAACATGGGCTATAGCCCATACCGTACGGCATACGGCACGCCGTTTTTCATCATTTTTGAGGATTAAAAAAAAACAAAAAAAACATGGGTTATAGCCCATCGTTTTTTTTAAATTTGAAAAAAAAAACAATAACCTCGTTTTTCATCATTTTTGAACATGGGCTATAGCCCATACTGTACGGCATACGGCACGCCGTTTTTCATAATTTTTGAGGATTAAAAAAAAAAAAAAAAAAAAAAAAACATGGGTTATAGCCCATCGTTTTTTTTTATTTTGAAGAAATATAAATGACCTCGTTTTTCATCATTTTTGAACATGGGCTATAGCCCATACCGTACGGCATACTATAGCACGCCGTTTTTCATCATTTTTGAGGATTTAAAAAAAATGAAAAAATGAAAAAAGATGGGTTATAGCCCATCGTTTTTTGATTTTTTTTATTATATAGCTCACAGCCTCAGCCTGATGACCTCAAAAGTCTCATATCTCCCCTGAGCCATAGGCAGTTGCTTTGGCTTAGTGGTTAAGATGTTGGCCTTCAGTGCAGGTGACCTGTGTTCGATTCCTGGGTGTTACACTCTGATGAACGTGATTCTATGTTCAACTCTTGATTCTTTCAACTTTACTATCTGAAGGCTAACATACAAAAGATCGCTTCAACAGTACAAAGAGGCAGATGTTACTGAGTGATGGTGTAGTAGGGGTTATTCCGCACAGAGAGTTCATTTTCAAATCCCACTCTTCCTAAAGTTTAATGCTATTTATTGAGCTTAATTTACTGCTATTCTAGCAGTGGCTCACAGCCTCAGCCTGATTACCTCAAAACTCTAATTGTCGTAGTGGTTAAGATGTTGGCTTTCCACGTGGGAGACCAGGGTTCGATTCCCGGCTGTTACACTATCATATAAAAGAAGACCTCAACAGCGCTAAGAAACATCTGATTAATATGATTCTGTGTTATTTAAACTTTACTAACTGAAGGCTAACGAACAAAAGATCACTTCAAAATGACCAGGAGACTTTGCCTGAGAGTGTCTGACTGATGGTGCAATGGTCTAATCATCAGGCTTTCAGTACAGACATTCCATGTTCAAGTCCTGTTCCTCCTACAGCTCAATGCTGCAGTAATTTGAACTTTTCAAGGCTTGAATGAAAAATAAAAACTCAAAAGCACCAGGAGACATCTGCTGAATGCCCAAAGGTGCCTTGGCGTAATGGTGTGGAGCGCTTGACCCGTTGCCTCTGCTACAGGCAGTTGGCAGGTTCAAGTCCCATGTCATGACATCAAGGTGCTGGAGGACTCTCTCCCCCTGTTTCCTGAGATGTAATGTTTGGGGCTTATGTCTGAAAGAACCCTGTCCAGCTAACCTTTTACCATGAAAATGTCCAATTTAACATAAATGGTAAATGGTGCATGCACAATCTCTGTAAAGCACCTTGGATAAAGGCGCTACGCGCCTTTATCCAAGGTGCTTTACAGAGATTGTGCATTACATTCACCCATTCATACACCGATGGCAGCGGAAACCATGCAAGGCACCAACTAGCACATCGGGAGCAATTAGGGGTTCAGTGTCTTGCTCAAGGACACTTTGACAGTAACTCTGGGGGAGCCCGGGTTTGAACTGGCAACCTTATGGTTACCATCCAGGCACTCTACCCCTGAGCCACTGCCGGCCCACAAGGCACCTTGGGGCATTCAGCAGATGTCTCCTGGTGCTTTTGAGTTTTTATTTTCTATTCTAGCCTTGAAAAATTCAAATTACTGCAGCTTTGGTTGAGTATTAGTTTTGTTTGAGTTTTGAACCAGTAACCTTTGGATTACGAACCTCAGATTTATCTTTTGAGCCACAGTGGCATGTAAGGTACAATCGGGAACTTATATTTAACCAGCCGTTTAGAATTTAGATGGACAGTGAAAATGTTCTTCAGGAGAATTGAACCCGGAATGTTCTGCTTATAAAACCCAGGTTTATCTACGGTGCCACACTGGCATGTGAGGTACAATCGGGAACTTATATTTAACCATCCGTTTAGAATTTAGGTGGACAGTTCTGTTTATAAACGTCTAAAACAAGTCTAAAAATAGACGTGTTTTAGACGTCTGTTTTGAGGATATGAAAAAAAAAAAAAAACATGGGTTATAGCCCATCGTTTTTTGAAACTTTGAAAAAAAAAAAAAAAACTTGTTTTTCATCATTTTTGAACATGGGCTATAGCCCATACCGTACGGCATACTATAGCACGCCGTTTTTCATCATTTTTGAGGATTTGAAAAAAAACAAACAAAAAAAACATGGGTTATAGCCCATCGTTTTTTGAAATTTTGAAAAAAAAATAACCTTGTTTTTCATCATTTTTGAACATGGGCTATAGCCCATACCGTACGGCATACTATAGCACGCCGTTTTTCATCATTTTTGAGGATTTAAAAAAAATGAAAAAAACAAACAAAACATGGGTTATAGCCCATCGTTTTTTTTAAATTTGAAAAATAAAAATGACCTCGTTTTTCATCATTTTTGAACATGGGCTATAGCCCATACCGTACGGCATACTATAGCACGCCGTTTTTCATCATTTTTGAGGATTTGAAAAAAATGAAAAAAAAAAAAACATGGGTTATAGCCCATCGTTTTTTTTAATTTTGAAAAAAAAACAATAACCTTGTTTTTCATCATTTTTGAGGATTTGAAAAAAATGAAAAAAAAAAAAACATGGGTTATAGCCCATCGTTTTTTTTAATTTTGAAAAAAAAACAATAACCTCGTTTTTCATCATTTTTGAACATGGGCTATAGCCCATACCGTACGGCATACGGCACGCCGTTTTTCATCATTTTTGAGGATAAAAAAAAAACAAAAAAAACATGGGTTATAGCCCATCGTTTTTTTAAAATTTGAAAAAAAAACAATAACCTCGTTTTTCATCATTTTTTAACATGGGCTATAGCCCATACCGTACGGCATACGGCACGCCGTTTTTCATAATTTTTGAGGATTAAAAAAAAAACAAAAACAAAAAAAACATGGGTTATAGCCCATCGTTTTTTTTTATTTTGAAGAAATAAAAATGACCTCGTTTTTCATCATTTTTGAACATGGGCTATAGCCCATACCGTACGGCATACTATAGCACGCCGTTTTTCATCATTTTTGAGGATTTAAAAAAAATGAAAAAATGAAAAAAGATGGGTTATAGCCCATCGTTTTTTTATTTTTTTTATTATATAGCTCACAGCCTCAGCCTGATGACCTCAAAAGTCTCATATCTCCCCTGAGCCATAGGCAGTTGCTTTGGCTTAGTGGTTAAGATGTTGGCCTTCAGTGCAGGTGACCTGTGTTCGATTCCTGGGTGTTACACTCTGATGAACGTGATTCTATGTTCAACTCTTGATTCTTTCAACTTTACTATCTGAAGGCTAACATACAAAAGATCGCTTCAACAGTACAAAGAGGCAGATGTTACTGAGTGATGGTGTAGTAGGGGTTATTCCGCACAGAGAGTTCATTTTCAAATCCCACTCTTCCTAAAGTTTAATGCTATTTATTGAGCTTAATTTACTGCTATTCTAGCAGTGGCTCACAGCCTCAGCCTGATTACCTCAAAACTCTAATTGTCGTAGTGGTTAAGATGTTGGCTTTCCACGTGGGAGACCAGGGTTCGATTCCCGGCTGTTACACTATCATATAAAAGAAGACCTCAACAGCGCTAAGAAACATCTGATTAATATGATTCTGTGTTATTTAAACTTTACTAACTGAAGGCTAACGAACAAAAGATCACTTCAAAATGACCAGGAGACTTTGCCTGAGAGTGTCTGACTGATGGTGCAATGGTCTAATCATCAGGCTTTCAGTACAGACATTCCATGTTCAAGTCCTGTTCCTCCTACAGCTCAATGCTGCAGTAATTTGAACTTTTCAAGGCTTGAATGAAAAATAAAAACTCAAAAGCACCAGGAGACATCTGCTGAATGCCCAAAGGTGCCTTGGCGTAATGGTGTGGAGCGCTTGACCCGTTGCCTCTGCTACAGGCAGTTGGCAGGTTCAAGTCCCATGTCATGACATCAAGGTGCTGGAGGACTCTCTCCCCCTGTTTCCTGAGATGTAATGTTTGGGGCTTATGTCTGAAAGAACCCTGTCCAGCTAACCTTTTACCATGAAAATGTCCAATTTAACATAAATGGTAAATGGTGCATGCACAATCTCTGTAAAGCACCTTGGATAAAGGCGCGCAATCTCTGTAAAGCACCTTGGATAAAGGCGCTACGCGCCTTTATCCAAGGTGCTTTACAGAGATTGTGCATTACATTCACCCATTCATACACCGATGGCAGCGGAAACCATGCAAGGCACCAACTAGCACATCGGGAGCAATTAGGGGTTCAGTGTCTTGCTCAAGGACACTTTGACAGTAACTCTGGGGGAGCCCGGGTTTGAACTGGCAACCTTATGGTTACCATCCAGGCACTCTACCCCTGAGCCACTGCCGCCCCACAAGGCACCTTGGGGCATTCAGCAGATGTCTCCTGGTGCTTTTGAGTTTTTATTTTCTATTCTAGCCTTGAAAAATTCAAATTACTGCAGCTTTGGTTGAGTATTAGTTTTGTTTGAGTTTTGAACCAGTAACCTTTGGATTACGAACCTCAGATTTATCTTTTGAGCCACAGTGGCATGTAAGGTACAATCGGGAACTTATATTTAACCAGCCGTTTAGAATTTAGATGGACAGTGAAAATGTTCTTCAGGAGAATTGAACCCGGAATGTTCTGCTTATAAAACCCAGGTTTATCTACGGTGCCACACTGGCATGTGAGGTACAATCGGGAACTTATATTTAACCATCCGTTTAGAATTTAGATGGACAGTTCTGTTTATAAACGTCTAAAACAAGTCTAAAAATAGACGTGTTTTAGACGTCTGTTTTGAGGATATGAAAAAAAAACAAAAAAACATGGGTTATAGCCCATCGTTTTTTGAAACATTGAAAAAAAAAAAAAAACTCGTTTTTCATCATTTTTGAACATGGGCTATAGCCCATACCGTACGGCATACTATAGCACGCCGTTTTTCATCATTTTTGAGGATTTGAAAAAAAAAAAAAAAAAAAAACATGGGTTATAGCCCATCGTTTTTTGAAATTTTGAAAAAAAAAAAAAAAAACTCGTTTTTCATCATTTTTGAACATGGGCTATAGCCCATACCGTACGGCATACTATAGCACGCCGTTTTTCATCATTTTTGAGGATTTGAAAAAAATGAAAAAAAAAAAAAACATGGGTTATAGCCCATCGTTTTTTTTAAATTTGAAAAATAAAAATGACCTCGTTTTTCATCATTTTTGAACATGGGCTATAGCCCATACCGTACGGCATACTATAGCACGCCGTTTTTCATCATTTTTGAGGATTTGAAAAAAATGAAAAAAAAAAAAAAACATGGGTTATAGCCCATCGTTTTTTTTAATTTTGAAAAAAAAACAATAACCTCGTTTTTCATCATTTTTGAACATGGGCTATAGCCCATACCGTACGGCATACGGCACGCCGTTTTTCATCATTTTTGAGGATTAAAAAAAAACAAAAAAAACATGGGTTATAGCCCATCGTTTTTTTAAAATTTGAAAAAAAAACAATAACCTCGTTTTTCATCATTTTTGAACATGGGCTATAGCCCATACCGTACGGCATACGGCACGCCGTTTTTCATAATTTTTGAGGATTAAAAAAAAAAAAAAAAAAAAAAAAACATGGGTTATAGCCCATCGTTTTTTTTTATTTTGAAGAAATAAAAATGACCTCGTTTTTCATCATTTTTGAACATGGGCTATAGCCCATACCGTACGGCATACTATAGCACGCCGTTTTTCATCATTTTTGAGGATTTAAAAAAAATGAAAAAATGAAAAAAGATGGGTTATAGCCCATCGTTTTTTGATTTTTTTTTATTATATAGCTCACAGCCTCAGCCTGATGACCTCAAAAGTCTCATATCTCCCCTGAGCCATAGGCAGTTGCTTTGGCTTAGTGGTTAAGATGTTGGCCTTCAGTGCAGGTGACCTGTGTTCGATTCCTGGGTGTTACACTCTGATGAACGTGATTCTATGTTCAACTCTTGATTCTTTCAACTTTACTATCTGAAGGCTAACATACAAAAGATCGCTTCAACAGTACAAAGAGGCAGATGTTACTGAGTGATGGTGTAGTAGGGGTTATTCCGCACAGAGAGTTCATTTTCAAATCCCACTCTTCCTAAAGTTTAATGCTATTTATTGAGCTTAATTTACTGCTATTCTAGCAGTGGCTCACAGCCTCAGCCTGATTACCTCAAAACTCTAATTGTCGTAGTGGTTAAGATGTTGGCTTTCCACGTGGGAGACCAGGGTTCGATTCCCGGCTGTTACACTATCATATAAAAGAAGACCTCAACAGCGCTAAGAAACATCTGATTAATATGATTCTGTGTTATTTAAACTTTACTAACTGAAGGCTAACGAACAAAAGATCACTTCAAAATGACCAGGAGACTTTGCCTGAGAGTGTCTGACTGATGGTGCAATGGTCTAATCATCAGGCTTTCAGTACAGACATTCCATGTTCAAGTCCTGTTCCTCCTACAGCTCAATGCTGCAGTAATTTGAACTTTTCAAGGCTTGAATGAAAAATAAAAACTCAAAAGCACCAGGAGACATCTGCTGAATGCCCAAAGGTGCCTTGGTGTAATGGTGTGGAGCGCTTGACCCGTTGCCTCTGCTACAGGCAGTTGGCAGGTTCAAGTCCCATGTCATGACATCAAGGTGCTGGAGGACTCTCTCCCCCTGTTTCCTGAGATGTAATGTTTGGGGCTTATGTCTGAAAGAACCCTGTCCAGCTAACCTTTTACCATGAAAATGTCCAATTTAACATAAATGGTAAATGGTGCATGCACAATCTCTGTAAAGCACCTTGGATAAAGGCGCTACGCGCCTTTATCCAAGGTGCTTTACAGAGATTGTGCATTACATTCACCCATTCATACACCGATGGCAGCGGAAACCATGCAAGGCACCAACTAGCACATCGGGAGCAATTAGGGGTTCAGTGTCTTGCTCAAGGACACTTTGACAGTAACTCTGGGGGAGCCCGGGTTTGAACTGGCAACCTTATGGTTACCATCCAGGCACTCTACCCCTGAGCCACTGCCGCCCCACAAGGCACCTTGGGGCATTCAGCAGATGTCTCCTGGTGCTTTTGAGTTTTTATTTTCTATTCTAGCCTTGAAAAATTCAAATTACTGCAGCTTTGGTTGAGTATTAGTTTTGTTTGAGTTTTGAACCAGTAACCTTTGGATTACGAACCTCAGATTTATCTTTTGAGCCACAGTGGCATGTAAGGTACAATCGGGAACTTATATTTAACCAGCCGTTTAGAATTTAGATGGACAGTGAAAATGTTCTTCAGGAGAATTGAACCCGGAATGTTCTGCTTATAAAACCCAGGTTTATCTACGGTGCCACACTGGCATGTGAGGTACAATCGGGAACTTATATTTAACCATCCGTTTAGAATTTAGATGGACAGTTCTGTTTATAAACGTCTAAAACAAGTCTAAAAATAGACGTGTTTTAGACGTCTGTTTTGAGGATATGAAAAAAAAACAAAAAAACATGGGTTATAGCCCATCGTTTTTTGAAACATTGAAAAAAAAAAAAAAACTCGTTTTTCATCATTTTTGAACATGGGCTATAGCCCATACCGTACGGCATACTATAGCACGCCGTTTTTCATCATTTTTGAGGATTTGAAAAAAAAAAAAAAAAAAAACATGGGTTATAGCCCATCGTTTTTTGAAATTTTGAAAAAAAAAAAAGAAAACTCGTTTTTCATCATTTTTGAACATGGGCTATAGCCCATACCGTACGGCATACTATAGCACGCCGTTTTTCATCATTTTTGAGGATTTGAAAAAAAAAAAAAAAAAAAAAACATGGGTTATAGCCCATCGTTTTTTGAAATTTTGAAAAAAAAAAAAAAACCTTGTTTTTCATCATTTTTGAACATGGGCTATAGCCCATACCGTACGGCATACTATAGCACGCCGTTTTTCATCATTTTTGAGGATTTAAAAAAAATGAAAAAAACAAACAAAACATGGGTTATAGCCCATCGTTTTTTTTAATTTTGAAAAATAAAAATGACCTCGTTTTTCATCATTTGTGAACATGGGCTATAGCCCATACCGTACGGCATACTATAGCACGCCGTTTTTCATCCTTTTTGAGGATTTGAAAAAAAAAAAAAAAAAAAAAAACATGGGTTATAGCCCATCGTTTTTTTTATTTTGAAAAAAAAAAAAAAATTGTTTTTCATCATTTTTGAACATGGGCTATAGCCCATATAGTACGGCATACTATAGCACGCCGTTTTTCATCATTTTTGAGGATTTAAAAAAAATGAAAAAAAAAAAAAAACATGGGTTATAGCCCATCGTTTTTAAAAAATTTGAAAAATAAAAATGACCTCGTTTTTCATCATTTTTGAACATGGGCTATAGCCCATACCGTACGGCATACTATAGCACGCCGTTTTTCATCATTTTTGAGGATTTGAAAAAAATGAAAAAAAAAAAAAAACATGGGTTATAGCCCATCGTTTTTTTTAATTTTGAAAAAAAAACAATAACCTCGTTTTTCATCATTTTTGAACATGGGCTATAGCCCATACCGTACGGCATACGGCACGCCGTTTTTCATCATTTTTGAGGATTAAAAAAAAAAAAAAAAAACATGGGTTATAGCCCATCGTTTTTTTAAAATTTGAAAAAAAAACAATAACCTCGTTTTTCATCATTTTTGAACATGGGCTATAGCCCATACCGTACGGCATACGGCACGCCGTTTTTCATAATTTTTGAGGATAAAAAAAAAAAAAAAAAAAAAAAAAAACATGGGTTATAGCCCATCGTTTTTTTTTATTTTGAAGAAATAAAAATGACCTCGTTTTTCATCATTTTTGAACATGGGCTATAGCCCATACCGTACGGCATACTATAGCACGCCGTTTTTCATCATTTTTGAGGATTTTAAAAAAATGAAAAAATGAAAAAAGATGGGTTATAGCCCATCGTTTTTTGATTTTTTTTATTATATAGCTCACAGCCTCAGCCTGATGACCTCAAAAGTCTCATATCTCCCCTGAGCCATAGGCAGTTGCTTTGGCTTAGTGGTTAAGATGTTGGCCTTCAGTGCAGGTGACCTGTGTTCGATTCCTGGGTGTTACACTCTGATGAACGTGATTCTATGTTCAACTCTTGATTCTTTCAACTTTACTATCTGAAGGCTAACATACAAAAGATCGCTTCAACAGTACAAAGAGGCAGATGTTACTGAGTGATGGTGTAGTAGGGGTTATTCCGCACAGAGAGTTCATTTTCAAATCCCACTCTTCCTAAAGTTTAATGCTATTTATTGAGCTTAATTTACTGCTATTCTAGCAGTGGCTCACAGCCTCAGCCTGATTACCTCAAAACTCTAATTGTCGTAGTGGTTAAGATGTTGGCTTTCCACGTGGGAGACCAGGGTTCGATTCCCGGCTGTTACACTATCATATAAAAGAAGACCTCAACAGCGCTAAGAAACATCTGATTAATATGATTCTGTGTTATTTAAACTTTACTAACTGAAGGCTAACGAACAAAAGATCACTTCAAAATGACCAGGAGACTTTGCCTGAGAGTGTCTGACTGATGGTGCAATGGTCTAATCATCAGGCTTTCAGTACAGACATTCCATGTTCAAGTCCTGTTCCTCCTACAGCTCAATGCTGCAGTAATTTGAACTTTTCAAGGCTTGAATGAAAAATAAAAACTCAAAAGCACCAGGAGACATCTGCTGAATGCCCAAAGGTGCCTTGGCGTAATGGTGTGGAGCGCTTGACCCGTTGCCTCTGCTACAGGCAGTTGGCAGGTTCAAGTCCCATGTCATGACATCAAGGTGCTGGAGGACTCTCTCCCCCTGTTTCCTGAGATGTAATGTTTGGGGCTTATGTCTGAAAGAACCCTGTCCAGCTAACCTTTTACCATGAAAATGTCCAATTTAACATAAATGGTAAATGGTGCATGCACAATCTCTGTAAAGCACCTTGGATAAAGGCGCTACGCGCCTTTATCCAAGGTGCTTTACAGAGATTGTGCATTACATTCACCCATTCATACACCGATGGCAGCGGAAACCATGCAAGGCACCAACTAGCACATCGGGAGCAATTAGGGGTTCAGTGTCTTGCTCAAGGACACTTTGACAGTAACTCTGGGGGAGCCCGGGTTTGAACTGGCAACCTTATGGTTACCATCCAGGCACTCTACCCCTGAGCCACTGCCGCCCCACAAGGCACCTTGGGGCATTCAGCAGATGTCTCCTGGTGCTTTTGAGTTTTTATTTTCTATTCTAGCCTTGAAAAATTCAAATTACTGCAGCTTTGGTTGAGTATTAGTTTTGTTTGAGTTTTGAACCAGTAACCTTTGGATTACGAACCTCAGATTTATCTTTTGAGCCACAGTGGCATGTAAGGTACAATCGGGAACTTATATTTAACCAGCCGTTTAGAATTTAGATGGACAGTGAAAATGTTCTTCAGGAGAATTGAACCCGGAATGTTCTGCTTATAAAACCCAGGTTTATCTACGGTGCCACACTGGCATGTGAGGTACAATCGGGAACTTATATTTAACCATCCGTTTAGAATTTAGATGGACAGTTCTGTTTATAAACGTCTAAAACAAGTCTAAAAATAGACGTGTTTTAGACGTCTGTTTTGAGGATATGAAAAAAAAACAAAAAAACATGGGTTATAGCCCATCGTTTTTTGAAACATTGAAAAAAAAAAAAAAACTCGTTTTTCATAATTTTTGAACATGGGCTATAGCCCATACCGTACGGCATACTATAGCACGCCGTTTTTCATCATTTTTGAGGATTTGAAAAAAAAAAAAAAAAAAAAACATGGGTTATAGCCCATCGTTTTTTGAAATTTTGAAAAAAAAAAAAAAAAACTCGTTTTTCATCATTTTTGAACATGGGCTATAGCCCATACCGTACGGCATACTATAGCACGCCGTTTTTCATCATTTTTGAGGATTTGAAAAAAAGAAAAAAAAAAAAAACATGGGTTATAGCCCATCGTTTTTTGAAATTTTGAAAATAAAAAAAAAACCTTGTTTTTCATCATTTTTGAACATGGGCTATAGCCCATACCGTACGGCATACGGCACGCCGTTTTTCATAATTTTTGAGGATTAAAAAAAAAAAAAAAAACAAAAAAAACATGGGTTATAGCCCATCGTTTTTTTTTATTTTGAAGAAATAAAAATGACCTCGTTTTTCATCATTTTTGAACATGGGCTATAGCCCATACCGTACGGCATACTATAGCACGCCGTTTTTCATCATTTTTGAGGATTTAAAAAAAATGAAAAAAACAAACAAAACATGGGTTATAGCCCATCGTTTTTTTAATTTTGAAAAAAAAAAAAAAAACTTGTTTTTCATCATTTTTGAACATGGGCTATAGCCATATAGTACGGCATACTATAGCACGCCGTTTTTCATCATTTTTGAGGATTAAAAAAAAAAAAAAAAAAACATGGGTTATAGCCCATCGTTTTTTTAAATTTTGAAAAATAAAAATGACCTCGTTTTTCATCATTTGTGAACATGGGCTATAGCCCATACCGTACGGCATACTATAGCACGCCGTTTTTCATCATTTTTGAGGATTTGAAAAAAAACAAAACAAAAAAAGAAACATGGGTTATAGCCCATCGTTTTTTTAATTTTGAAAAAAAAAAAAAAAACTTGTTTTTCATCATTTTTGAACATGGGCTATAGCCCATATAGTACGGCATACTATAGCACGCCGTTTTTCATCATTTTTGAGGATTAAAAAAAAAAAAAAAAAAAAAAAACATGGGTTATAGCCCATCGTTTTTTAAAATTTTGAAAAAAAAAAATGACCTCGTTTTTCATCATTTTTGAACATGGGCTATAGCCCATACCGTACGGCATACTATAGCACGCCGTTTTTCATCATTTTTGAGGATTAAAAAAAAAAAAAAAAAACATGGGTTATAGCCCATCGTTTTTTTTAAATTTGAAAAAAAAACAATAACCTCGTTTTTCATCATTTTTGAACATGGGCTATAGCCCATACCGTACGGCATACGGCACGCCGTTTTTCATAATTTTTGAGGATTAAAAAAAAACAAAAAACAAAAAAAACATGGGTTATAGCCCATCGTTTTTTTTTATTTTGAAGAAATAAAAATGACCTCGTTTTTCATCATTTTTGAACATGGGCTATAGCCCATACCGTACGGCATACTATAGCACGCCCATCGTTTTTTGATTTTTTTTATTATATAGCTCACAGCCTCAGCCTGATGACCTCAAAAGTCTCATATCTCCCCTGAGCCATAGGCAGTTGCTTTGGCTTAGTGGTTAAGATGTTGGCCTTCAGTGCAGGTGACCTGTGTTCGATTCCTGGGTGTTACACTCTGATGAACGTGATTCTATGTTCAACTCTTGATTCTTTCAACTTTACTATCTGAAGGCTAACATACAAAAGATCGCTTCAACAGTACAAAGAGGCAGATGTTACTGAGTGATGGTGTAGTAGGGGTTATTCCGCACAGAGAGTTCATTTTCAAATCCCACTCTTCCTAAAGTTTAATGCTATTTATTGAGCTTAATTTACTGCTATTCTAGCAGTGGCTCACAGCCTCAGCCTGATTACCTCAAAACTCTAATTGTCGTAGTGGTTAAGATGTTGGCTTTCCACGTGGGAGACCAGGGTTCGATTCCCGGCTGTTACACTATCATATAAAAGAAGACCTCAACAGCGCTAAGAAACATCTGATTAATATGATTCTGTGTTATTTAAACTTTACTAACTGAAGGCTAACGAACAAAAGATCACTTCAAAATGACCAGGAGACTTTGCCTGAGAGTGTCTGACTGATGGTGCAATGGTCTAATCATCAGGCTTTCAGTACAGACATTCCATGTTCAAGTCCTGTTCCTCCTACAGCTCAATGCTGCAGTAATTTGAACTTTTCAAGGCTTGAATGAAAAATAAAAACTCAAAAGCACCAGGAGACATCTGCTGAATGCCCAAAGGTGCCTTGGCGTAATGGTGTGGAGCGCTTGACCCGTTGCCTCTGCTACAGGCAGTTGGCAGGTTCAAGTCCCATGTCATGACATCAAGGTGCTGGAGGACTCTCTCCCCCTGTTTCCTGAGATGTAATGTTTGGGGCTTATGTCTGAAAGAACCCTGTCCAGCTAACCTTTTACCATGAAAATGTCCAATTTAACATAAATGGTAAATGGTGCATGCACAATCTCTGTAAAGCACCTTGGATAAAGGCGCGCTACGCGCCTTTATCCAAGGTGCTTTACAGAGATTGTGCATTACATTCACCCATTCATACACCGATGGCAGCGGAAACCATGCAAGGCACCAACTAGCACATCGGGAGCAATTAGGGGTTCAGTGTCTTGCTCAAGGACACTTTGACAGTAACTCTGGGGGAGCCCGGGTTTGAACTGGCAACCTTATGGTTACCATCCAGGCACTCTACCCCTGAGCCACTGCCGCCCCACAAGGCACCTTGGGGCATTCAGCAGATGTCTCCTGGTGCTTTTGAGTTTTTATTTTCTATTCTAGCCTTGAAAAATTCAAATTACTGCAGCTTTGGTTGAGTATTAGTTTTGTTTGAGTTTTGAACCAGTAACCTTTGGATTACGAACCTCAGATTTATCTTTTGAGCCACAGTGGCATGTAAGGTACAATCGGGAACTTATATTTAACCAGCCGTTTAGAATTTAGATGGACAGTGAAAATGTTCTTCAGGAGAGTTGAACCCTGAATGTTCTGTTTATAAAGCCCCGGTTTATCTCCGGTGCCACACTGGCATGTGAGGTGCAATCGGGAACTTATATTTAACCAACCGTTTAGAATTTAGATGGACAGTGAAAATGTTCTTCAGGAGAATTGAACCCGGAATGTTCTGCTTATAAACCCCAGGTTTATCTACGGTGCCACACTGGCATGTGAGGTACAATCGGGAACTTATATTTAACCATCCGTTTAGAATTTAGGTGGACAGTTCTGTTTATAAACGTCTAAAACAAGTCTAAAAATAGACGTGTTTTAGACGTCTGTTTTGAGGATATGAAAAAAAAAAAAAAACATGGGTTATAGCCCATCGTTTTTTGAAACTTTGAAAAAAAAAAAAAAAACTCGTTTTTCATCATTTTTAAACATGGGCTATAGCCCATACCGTACGGCATACTATAGCACGCCGTTTTTCATCATTTTTGAGGATTTGAAAAAAATGAAAAAAAAAAACATGGGTTATAGCCCATCGTTTTTTGAAATTTTGAAAAAAAAAAAAAAAAACTTGTTTTTCATCATTTTTGAACATGGGCTATAGCCCATACCGTACGGCATACTATAGCACGCCGTTTTTCATCATTTTTGAGGATTTGAAAAAAAACAAACAAAAAAAACATGGGTTATAGCCCATCGTTTTTTGAAATTTTGAAAAAAAAAATAACCTTGTTTTTCATCATTTTTGAACATGGGCTATAGCCCATACCGTACGGCATACTATAGCACGCCGTTTTTCATCATTTTTGAGGATTTAAAAAAAATGAAAAAAACAAACAAAACATGGGTTATAGCCCATCGTTTTTTTTAAATTTGAAAAATAAAAATGACCTCGTTTTTCATCATTTTTGAACATGGGCTATAGCCCATACCGTACGGCATACTATAGCACGCCGTTTTTCATCATTTTTGAGGATTTGAAAAAAATGAAAAAAAAAAAAACATGGGTTATAGCCCATCGTTTTTTTTAATTTTGAAAAAAAAACAATAACCTCGTTTTTCATCATTTTTGAGGATTTGAAAAAAAAGAAAAAAAAAAAAACATGGGTTATAGCCCATCGTTTTTTTTAATTTTGAAAAAAAAACAATAACCTCGTTTTTCATCATTTTTGAACATGGGCTATAGCCCATACCGTACGGCATACGGCACGCCGTTTTTCATCATTTTTGAGGATAAAAAAAAAACAAAAAAAACATGGGTTATAGCCCATCGTTTTTTTAAAATTTGAAAAAAAAACAATAACCTCGTTTTTCATCATTTTTTAACATGGGCTATAGCCCATACCGTACGGCATACGGCACGCCGTTTTTCATAATTTTTGAGGATTAAAAAAAAAAAAAAAAAAAAAAAAAACATGGGTTATAGCCCATCGTTTTTTTTTATTTTGAAGAAATAAAAATGACCTCGTTTTTCATCATTTTTGAACATGGGCTATAGCCCATACCGTACGGCATACTATAGCACGCCGTTTTTCATCATTTTTGAGGATTTAAAAAAAATGAAAAAAACAAACAAAACATGGGTTATAGCCCATCGTTTTTTTAATTTTGAAAAAAAAAAAAAAAACTTGTTTTTCATCATTTTTGAACATGGGCTATAGCCATATAGTACGGCATACTATAGCACGCCGTTTTTCATCATTTTTGAGGATTAAAAAAAAAAAAAAAAAACATGGGTTATAGCCCATCGTTTTTTAAAATTTTGAAAAATAAAAATGACCTCGTTTTTCATCATTTGTGAACATGGGCTATAGCCCATACCGTACGGCATACTATAGCACGCCGTTTTTCATCATTTTTGAGGATTTGAAAAAAAACAAAACAAAAAAAGAAACATGGGTTATAGCCCATCGTTTTTTTAATTTTGAAAAAAAAACAAAAAACTTGTTTTTCATCATTTTTGAACATGGGCTATAGCCCATATAGTACGGCATACTATAGCACGCCGTTTTTCATCATTTTTGAGGATTAAAAAAAAAAAAAAAAAGAAAAACATGGGTTATAGCCCATCGTTTTTTAAAATTTTGAAAAAAAAAAATGACCTCGTTTTTCATCATTTTTGAACATGGGCTATAGCCCATACCGTACGGCATACTATAGCACGCCGTTTTTCATCATTTTTGAGGATTAAAAAAAAACAAAAAAAACATGGGTTATAGCCCATCGTTTTTTTTAAATTTGAAAAAAAAACAATAACCTCGTTTTTCATCATTTTTGAACATGGGCTATAGCCCATACCGTACGGCATACGGCACGCCGTTTTTCATAATTTTTGAGGATTAAAAAAAAACAAAAAACAAAAAAAACATGGGTTATAGCCCATCGTTTTTTTTTATTTTGAAGAAATAAAAATGACCTCGTTTTTCATCATTTTTGAACATGGGCTATAGCCCATACCGTACGGCATACTATAGCACGCCCATCGTTTTTTTATTTTTTTTATTATATAGCTCACAGCCTCAGCCTGATGACCTCAAAAGTCTCATATCTCCCCTGAGCCATAGGCAGTTGCTTTGGCTTAGTGGTTAAGATGTTGGCCTTCAGTGCAGGTGACCTGTGTTCGATTCCTGGGTGTTACACTCTGATGAACGTGATTCTATGTTCAACTCTTGATTCTTTCAACTTTACTATCTGAAGGCTAACATACAAAAGATCGCTTCAACAGTACAAAGAGGCAGATGTTACTGAGTGATGGTGTAGTAGGGGTTATTCCGCACAGAGAGTTCATTTTCAAATCCCACTCTTCCTAAAGTTTAATGCTATTTATTGAGCTTAATTTACTGCTATTCTAGCAGTGGCTCACAGCCTCAGCCTGATTACCTCAAAACTCTAATTGTCGTAGTGGTTAAGATGTTGGCTTTCCACGTGGGAGACCAGGGTTCGATTCCCGGCTGTTACACTATCATATAAAAGAAGACCTCAACAGCGCTAAGAAACATCTGATTAATATGATTCTGTGTTATTTAAACTTTACTAACTGAAGGCTAACGAACAAAAGATCACTTCAAAATGACCAGGAGACTTTGCCTGAGAGTGTCTGACTGATGGTGCAATGGTCTAATCATCAGGCTTTCAGTACAGACATTCCATGTTCAAGTCCTGTTCCTCCTACAGCTCAATGCTGCAGTAATTTGAACTTTTCAAGGCTTGAATGAAAAATAAAAACTCAAAAGCACCAGGAGACATCTGCTGAATGCCCAAAGGTGCCTTGGCGTAATGGTGTGGAGCGCTTGACCCGTTGCCTCTGCTACAGGCAGTTGGCAGGTTCAAGTCCCATGTCATGACATCAAGGTGCTGGAGGACCATCGGGAGAGGGTGCTCTCTCCCCCTGTTTCCTGAGATGTAACGGTTGGGGCTTATGTCTGAAAGAACCCTGTCCAGCTAACCTTTTACCATGAAAATGTCCAATTTAACATACTCTTACCACCTCTCAGTTTGCCCTTTTCCAACTGGCCTGGAAGCCAGACATAAAAGAGGGACTTTCCAACCAAGTTTTGGGCCACCAATCAGGGCCCAGTATGCAAATACACAGACTATTCTGTCTGTCAGATGATGGGCCAAATTGCTATTTTATTTTTAAACGTTTGACCTAATTCTTATCTGTAAAATTTTAGGTGGACAGGGTTCTTTCAAACATAACCCCCAACTGCTACTTTTCAGGAAACAGGGGGAGAGAGCACCGTCTCCCGATGGTCCTCACTAGCAACCTTGCTGACATGGGACTTGAACCTGCCAGAGGCAGGAGGTAGCAGAGGCAACCGATCAAGCACACCACACCATTGAGCTAAGGCACCTTGGGGCAATCAGCACATGTCTCCTGGTGCTTATGAGTTTTTATTTTTTATTCTAGCCTTGAAAAGTTCAAATTACTGCAGCATTGGTTGAGTATTAGTTTTGAACCAGTAACCTTTGGATTATGAACCTCAGATTTATCTTTTGAGCCACATTGGCATGTAAGGTACAATCGGGAACTTATATTTAACCAGCCGTTTAGAATTTAGATGGACAGTGAAAATGTTCTTCAGGAGACTTGAACCCAGAATGTTGTGCTTATAAACCCCAGGTTTATCTACGGTGCCACACTGGCATGTGAGGTACAATCGGGAACTTATATTTAACCATCCGTTTAGAATTTAGATGGACAGTGAAAATGATGTTTTTTATCCCATTTTTAGACACACGTCTAATAGCCGGCTATTGCTCAGTGGGATGGTAAAAGAATGATGAAAAACGAGGATTAAAAAAAAAAATCAAAAAATCAAAAAAACAATGGGCTATAATCCATCGTTTTTTTTTTCTTTTTCATTTTTTTCAAATCCTCAAAAATGATGAAAAACGGCGTGCTATAGTATGCCGTACAGTATGGGCTATTAAACGAGCGTCTAAAAATGGGATAAAAATGTCTAAAAATACACGTCTAAAAATAGACGTGTTTTAGACGTCTATTTTTAGACGTTTTTTATCCCATTTTTGACCATGGGCTATAGCCCATACTGTACGGCATACTATAGCAAGCCGTTTTTCATCATTTTTGAGGATAAAAAAAAAAAAAAAAAAAAAAAACGATGGGCTATAACCCATATAACCCACCATATAACCCACCATTTTTTTTTTTTAAACCTCAAAAATGATGAAAAACGGCGTGCTATAGTATGCCGTACGATATGGGCTATAGCCCATGGTCCAAAATGATGAGAAACAAGGATTTAAAAAAAAAAATCTAAAAACTATGGGCTATAACCCTTCGGTTTTTTCATTTTTTTCATTTTTTTTCAAATCCTCAAAAATTATGAAAAACTGCGTGCTATAGTATGCCGTAAGATATGATCTATAGCCCATGTTCAAAAATGATGAAAAACGAGGTTAAAAAAAAGTTCAAAAAACTATGGGCTATAACCCATGTTTTTTGTTTTTTTTTCTTCATTTTTTTAAAAACCTCAAAAATGATGAAAAACGGCGTGCTATAGTATGCCGTACGATATGGGCTATAGCCCATGTTCAAAAATGATGAGAAACGAGGATAAATTTTTTTATCAAAAAACGATGGGCTATAACCCATCGTTTTTTTCATGTTTTTCAAAACCTCAAAAATGATGAAAAACGGCGTGCTATAGTATGCCGTACGGTATGGGCTATAGCCCATGTTCAAAAATGATGAAAAACAAGGTAATTCTTTTTTTTCAAAAATTAAAAAAACGATGGGCTATAACCCATGTTTGTTTGTTTTTTTTTTCATTTTCTTTAAATCCTCAAAAATGATGAAAAACGGCGTGCTATAGTATGCCATACGGTATGGGCTATAGCCCATGTTCCAAAATGATGACGTTCTCTCTACCGCAACATACTTAAAAGTATAGCGGTGTATGAGAATGGGTGTTGCGGAGGATGAGAAACATTAGCATGTTTTGCTAACAACAGATAAGCCTACATACTTACACCTACCAACCCCATTCTAGCCTACTTAGGTTCATCTTACGGTGGACATGTTTGCCTGAAAAGGAATATTTGAAATGTTTCATAGTTTTAGAAATATAGTGCTTTCAAATTTACAATGGGGCTCAATGGCAGACATTGGTCAAAAATCACTTTCACCTAGAAACTCATGCACATCGGTGCATCACGGTAGCATTTGTAATAAAGACTGCTTGTGTAGTTGCTCTACTCTGATTACAGAACACGTTTAAAAACATACATAACAGCACACGTGTGTGCGCGTGCATATATACAGGTCGGGATGGACCATTATATATGCACGCGCACACACATTTAATTAATATGTAAAAGTTGAAGTTCATTTTCATCCGTAATATCATTTAAAAAGTGAAACTTTCATATATTCTCAATTCATTGTGCATAAAGTGAAGTATTATAAACCTTTTTTAGTTTTAATCTTTATGATTATGGCGTACAGCTCATGAAAATCAAAAAATCCCATCCCAAGGAATTAGAATATTTTACGAGACCACTAAAAAAATGATTTTTTAAACAAGAAATGTCGACCATATGAAAAGTATATTAATGTATGCAGTACTTGGTCTGGGTTACTTTTGAACAAATTATTTCATCAATGGGGCGTGGCATGGAGGTGATCAGCCAGTGGCACTGTTGAGGTGTTATGGAAGCTTATTTGATAACAGCCGTAAATTAATTTGTATTGTTCAGTCTTATGTCTCACACCTTCCTCTTGACAATACAACCTGGTCAGTTAAGCACAGTAATACCATGGTCAGTACATCAGTTACTAGTAGTTTTGGCTCTGTGGGCAGGTGCCAAATCGAGCACAATTGTAAACTTTTGTTAACTGTATAACAAAATAAGAATTGTACTTGCAAAATGATTTATACAGTGTTTGTTTAACTCCGTGCAGGAGACGTGATTATTTGTTATCTCTTGTCAGAATAAATGGAGGTTGTCTCTAAAGAGTTCTGGGTCCGTCTCTAGTCCCTTCAACACTCAACTGGAACTCCGATCGATTGCATATAGTTTAATCCTTTTCCAGTGTGTGTGTGTGTGTGTGTGTGTGTATATAATCATTTAAATTTCTCGTGGGCCAAAGCTGAACTTTATTTTCATAAATAATACACAAATGAACCATACAAATGACAAATTTAAAAAAAAAGAGAGAGAAAAAGAATAAGCACCCAAAAACAGTCAAATAATATTGGAGAATTTGACAGATTCAACTCAGCATCTCCAACATAGACACAGTCATAGACAGTGTGTGTGTGTGTGTGTGTGTGTGTGTGTGTTAGAAGTCCAAACAGGCTGACATTATGCAGGCTAGGGCAGTGGTTCCCAAAGTGGGGTACCGGGGACCCCCAGGGGTGCTTGAGGGAGTTCCAGGGGGTCCCCAGCTAAATGATAGTTTTGTTTGTACACTCTCAGAGTTAAATTAACAGTGATTTTACAATATGAATCAGGGGTCGCAGAGAAAGAAATGGCATTACATGGGGGGTCCGTAGTCTAATGCATGTCAAACTGGGGGGTTCCTTGAAATGAACCGGGTTGAGAATCTCTGCTAGAGACTTACAAATCTTCTCTTATGGGGGTCCCTGTCATACCTTTTCAAATGGGGCGCCGAGGGGCTAATTAGTGTCAATTTGGGGGTCCTTGGTCTGAAAACGTTTGGGAACCACTGCGGGCTATAGACCGATTCAGAAACGGGTCTCATGGTCGCAGCTCACGTATTTAGTCTGCTCAAACGTTATTGTTTTACCTGCTTTTTACACTTACTGTTCTGTTCTCAATGTGTGTGGAGGGTACACGAATAAACCGACAGCTAACACTTGTGTAGCTAACGTGTGTAGTTTATGGCTACTCCAACAGTAGTAGGCAACATTAAAAAAAAGCAGCCTTGTGTTCATAAAACAGAAAGATTGGGTATTGGGTAGGACTGACGTTATGCATCTTTCGTCTCAACCATTACTTGATCTCGGATATTTTGACATTCCGTTTTTATTTATTTATGTTGCCACTACTGTTGGAGCAGCCATAAACTACACAGGTTCATCCCAATGTTCTGGGCATCTTTGTAATGTTAGTGTTAGTAAAAAGCAGGTAAAAGAGTAACGTTTGAGCGGATTAACATCAGTCACTCTACCATTCACTGTAGTAGAAGATGTGCTTTAAACCGGTGTTTAAACCGCAGCTATGTCGTCTCTCGTCTACAGGAAATATGTGAGCTGCGACCACGAGACCCGTTTCTGAATCGGTCTATAAGGGGAACATGGAGCGCCCGTTGCAGAGCTGCTCCAGGACGCTAGGTGGCGCCGTCTGCAGCTTCATGGGGTCACATTCAGGCCACCTCCACCACCTGCCTCAACTCGTCTATTAGCGGAGCCAGGTCCTTCTCCAGGCTGATGATGAGACCTACGCACACACGCACACACACACACACACGCACAGTGTTGATTTCGTAGACTAAAACTTAAGACGAAAAATGTTCGTCGACTACCTTTTTCCACTGACCTACAGTGGCACAAACAGATTATCTTACCTCCCAGATACCGAGGCGATTCTGACAATTCTTAATTATATTGCGATTCGATATTGCGATTCCACCCCCCCCCCCCCCCCCCCCCCCCTCCAAAGTTACTTTGCTTTATTATACTAGAACATTTTAAAACAACATAGAGTCCCCCGACGAGGGCACCGGAAGAGAATTCCCCATTCATTTTCCCCATAGACGTTTCAGAAAGTACCTTTTAATCAAATACTGGGTATTTACTATTTATTTGAGATACAGGGCCAGGGCAATGGCATCTTTGAATGAGGAGTGAAATTAAATGAAAAGTGCACTGCCTTGTCCGTCTGTCACATGCAAAAGCAGAGACGTTTCTGTGGCTACCGAGGTGGGGATTTTTGTAACCGGCCCACATGTTCCTCGTCCGTGCGCGTGCAGACTGCAGACAGCATTACATTCACAGAAAACCGCCCGATGACAGAACCGTAGAATTTTCAATTATGTGTTAACCGTTATGTTTAATTGAAGAACTTCTTATCACTTCTTCTTATCTTAACTCATTCATAGCTAATTTGCAGTAGCAATAGTTCAGCACAGGCCAACATTGATATATATATTTTTTTTTATTAAGATAAAAAAAAAAAGTAAAAAAAAAGCCTGGATGGCTATTAAAATAAAATAAGTCAAAAACGTATTTGGCCTAGAATGAGCTAGCACCTTCCGTGCCTGTATTTAAATCTTATTTGAAGACCTACTGTACCTCTAGTCCAAATGTTTTTTATAAGCCGTTGTTTACTTTACTGTACATATTTAAATATTCATACTGTATTTTTGTTTTTTACTTTTTTACCCTGCTCTGTGCAGCACTTTGGAACATTGTTTTAAAAGGTGCCATATAAATAAAAAAAATCATTATTATAATGGCGATTAACGATTCATAGTTAACATTCTTAACTTAAGACCAATCAATGGTCCTGATAAAACGTGAAAAAAGGGCCCATCCAGTGCATGACCGCTGGTTCTTCTCACCTGTGTTGGCATTGGAGCTGGCGATGAAACTGATGACCAGAGGTAACCTGTTGAACTGCACGATCTGTTGGACACACACACACACACACACACACACACACACACACACACACACACACACACACACACACACACACACACACACACACACACACACACACACACACACACACACACACACACACACACACACACACACACACACACACACACACACACACACACACCATTTCTTCTCCATGTCTTTACAATGGAGGCCTCCGTCAGTGTTTGAAACAGCAGGTCTGCTGCCACTCTCATTTCTGGACGGGAATCCTTTTTGGTGTTTTAAGCATTATGCTATACTGTAGCTGTTGAAAAATAGCAGATCTACAAGCTTGTAGATCTGCTATTTTTGAAAAATCTTTGCATATATATTCTTTCAGAGCAAAGATTGGGGAGGTCCCTGGAAAAGCATACTTTGAGATTGGGGTCGGTGGTTAAATATATATAATTTCTGGGGTTCTTGACATAACAAAATTTGAGAACCACTGATATAGCAATAGCATTTTCAGAAAACTGTTCGGATTTAGAAGCCATTTTATTTGATGATGCTCAACTGGTCTGTGTTGTAACAACAGGTGAATAGGAGCTCACCTGGTATGTGTTGTAGTAGCAGATGATGCTCACCTGGTCTGTGTTGTAGTCGCAGATGGAGCTCACCTGGTATGTGTTGTAGTAGCAGATGGAGCTCACCTGGTATGTGTTGTAGTAGCAGATGGAGCTCACCTGGTATGTGTTGTAGTAGCAGGTGATGCTCACCTGGTATGTGTTGTAGTAGCAGGTGATGCTCAACTGGTATGTGTTGTAGTAGCAGATGGAGCTCACCTGGTCTGTGTTGTAGTAGCAGGTGATGCTCACCTGGTATGTGTTGTAGTAGCAGATGGAGCTCACCTGGTATGTGTTGTAGTAGCAGGTGATGCTCACCTGGTATGTGTTGTAGTAGCAGGTGATGCTCAACTGGTATGTGTTGTAGTAGCAGATGGAGCTCACCTGGTCTGTGTTGTAGTAGCAGGTGATGCTCACCTGGTCTGTGTTGTAGTAGCAGGTGATGCTCACCTGGTATGTGTTGTAGTAGCAGATGGAGCTCACCTGGTCTGTGTTGTAGTAGCAGATGATGCTCACCTGGTATGTGTTGTAGTAGCAGATGATGCTCACCTGGTCTGTGTTGTAGTAGCAGATGATGCTCACCTGGTCTGTGTTGTAGTAGCAGATGGAGCTCACCTGGTCTGTGTTGTAGTAGCAGATGGAGCTCACCTGGTATGTGTTGTAGTAGCAGATGGAGCTCACCTGGTATGTGTTGTAGTAGCAGATGGAGCTCACCTGGTCTGTGTTGTAGTAGCAGATGGAGCTCACCTGGTCTGTGTTGTAGTAGCAGATGGAGCTCACCTGGTATGTGTTGTAGTAGCAGATGGAGCTCACCTGGTATGTGTTGTAGTAGCAGATGGAGCTCACCTGGTATGTGTTGTAGTAGCAGATGGAGCTCACCTGGTCTGTGTTGTAGTAGCAGATGGAGCTCACCTGGTCTGTGTTGTAGTAGCAGATGGAGCTCACCTGGTATGTGTTGTAGTAGCAGATGGAGCTCACCTGGTATGTGTTGTAGTAGCAGATGATGCTCACCTGGTATGTGTTGTAGTAGCAGATGATGCTCACCTGGTATGTGTTGTAGTAGCAGATGATGCTCACCTGGTCTGTGTTGTAGTAGCAGATGATGCTCACCTGGTCTGTGTTGTAGTAGCAGATGGAGCTCACCTGGTATGTGTTGTAGTAGCAGATGATGCTCACCTGGTATGTGTTGTAGTAGCAGATGGAGCTCACCTGGTCTGTGTTGTAGTAGCAGATGGAGCTCACCTGGTCTGTGTTGTAGTAGCAGATGGAGCTCACCTGGTATGTGTTGTAGTAGCAGATGGAGCTCACCTGGTATGTGTTGTAGTAGCAGATGATGCTCACCTGGTATGTGTTGTAGTAGCAGATGATGCTCACCTGGTATGTGTTGTAGTAGCAGATGATGCTCACCTGGTCTGTGTTGTAGTAGCAGATGATGCTCACCTGGTCTGTGTTGTAGTAGCAGATGGAGCTCACCTGGTATGTGTTGTAGTAGCAGATGATGCTCACCTGGTATGTGTTGTAGTAGCAGATGGAGCTCACCTGGTCTGTGTTGTAGTAGCAGATGGAGCTCACCTGGTCTGTGTTGTAGTAGCAGATGGAGCTCACCTGGTCTGTGTTGTAGTAGCAGATGGAGCTCACCTGGTCTGTGTTGTAGTAGCAGATGGAGCTCACCTGGTATGTGTTGTAGTAGCAGATGGAGCTCACCTGGTCTGTGTTGTAGTAGCAGATGGAGCTCACCTGGTATGTGTTGTAGTAGCAGATGGAGCTCACCTGGTCTGTGTTGTAGTAGCAGATGGAGCTCACCTGGTCTGTGTTGTAGTAGCAGATGGAGCTCACCTGGTCTGTGTTGTAGTAGCAGATGGAGCTCACCTGGTCTGTGTTGTAGTAGCAGATGGAGCTCACCTGGTATGTGTTGTAGTAGCAGATGGAGCTCACCTGGTCTGTGTTGTAGTAGCAGATGGAGCTCACCTGGTATGTGTTGTAGTAGCAGATGGAGCTCACCTGGTCTGTGTTGTAGTAGCAGATGGAGCTCACCTGGTCTGTGTTGTAGTAGCAGATGGAGCTCACCTGGTCTGTGTTGTAGTAGCAGATGGAGCTCACCTGGTCTGTGTTGTAGTAGCAGATGGAGCTCACCTGGTATGTGTTGTAGTAGCAGATGATGCTCACCTGGTATGTGTTGTAGTAGCAGATGATGCTCACCTGGTATGTGTTGTAGTAGCAGATGATGCTCACCTGGTATGTGTTGTAGTAGCAGATGATGCTCTTGTTCTTGGACAGGCCCAGCTTGCTGCCCTGGTCCGTGGCCAGGGCGAACGTGGACAGGAAGCCAGGTCGCAGGGCGTACTCCGGTGCGTTGTCATTGGCAACTGACGAGGACAGTACAGTGGTCAGATAATAACTGACGAGGACAGCACACTGGTCAGATATTAACTGACGAGGACAGCACACTGGTCAGATAATAACTGACGAGGACAGCACACTGGTCAGATAATAACTGACGAGGACAGCACAGTGGCCAGATAATAACTGACGATGACAGCACAGTGGTCAAATAGCAACTGACGCGGACAGCACAGTGGTCAGATAATAACTGACAAACCGCAGTTTATAGTTAAGGGACGAAATGAAACAACAACCTCTGCATCCACATCTGGATGCATCTGGATGCACTACTGTTCTCAGCATGTACAGTAAAAATAATACACGTCAAAAATAAAACGCTATATTTTGCTAGCTTTACTTATAATAATAATTTCTTCTTCCGTTTTCTACATGAATATAACCACATTATAACCATATAAAATCAAATGAGAGTTAAATGCTGCAATTTGTAAAAATGGCAAAAGTGTGGGACTCATAAAATGTCCCTGGGACTCATCTAAAAGACCATCCCTGCATCCCGGGCCTCGTTAAATTGAAAACCTATTTACATTAGTAAAGTATAACATAATGGGTTAATCCATGGTTTAATGAAATGTCCCAAGACCGTCAGGGCTGCATGGAAGATGGACAGTAAACTGAACATATATTCTAGTGCTAGTTTGACCAATTCAAATATCCATTGTTAGTCGTGCTGCGACAGCTATTTTCACCATGACGGCATGCGTCAAAGTATAATCCTTCTTCAGAGTGGTGTTGATTTCGTCGACTACATCTGACGAAAAAGGTTCGTCGTCCACTGAGGAAAACTAAATAAAAACTAAGCTATGACAAACAAACAAAAAACAAATTTTTACTAAAAGTAATTGTACTATATTCTTGGTTGCGTGCTGAAAATAGCCGATATACAAGGCTGCGGCACTTTGTGAGCTTGTACTGTAGATCGGCTATTTTCAGCATGAAACCAAGGTTAAAATCAGCCAGCAAGGCACCGCCAAAATACAATTTAGTCGACTAAATCATCTGTATATTTAGTCGACTAAACACGAACACTAGACTAACACTAATTGAAAACATTTCAGATGACTAAAATATAACTAAAATCTTTTTTTTTATCCAAAATAAAATAAAAAATAAAGAAAATACTGGACCCGTTGTGAATTTGTAGATTTGCCAACTTTGAATTGTCAAAGACGAAAATAGGGCTTGTAGTCACTGTAGTTGGTCTTCCTGCTACATTTTAAGTTCTGTGGTAAGGTAGGACATCTACTGGTTGACACGAGGTACTGCACACATAGTTCCACACTCACTCCAGTGAAAAATGCTGATCTACAAGCTCAAAACGTGTTTTGAGCTTGTAGATCGGCTGTTTTTGCTATATTTGAATTGAAATCCTGAAATACTTTTTTGATATTTTGGAATTGGAATCCTGAAAAACTAACATTTTAATTTATTTTCAAATGCCTATAATTATAGTAATGTTAACTCTATGAACTAAACACAAATACATTGGACACAAAAAAAGTCATGTTTGCATGATTGGAAGTGTAACAGCTGAAATCAATAATATATCAGTATTCCAATATTAACCTGTGGGCCGCATTAAGTGAAGGTGGGGGCCGGGGGGCCACATGTGGCCCCCGGGCCACCATTTGCCCACCCCTGCCATACAACATTAAATAATAAGCTTGCGCTCAAGCACGGAGTCCGGGTTCAAATCTCGGGTAGGTCATGGAAGTAACCATGTGCAGATTAATGTAATGAAACCGGCAGAGAAGCAGCAAAGGCCGGTGTGATGTCATCATGTCACTGTACCTTTGATGACAGGAACACCGTCTCTGTCCGTCACCACGATGGCATGAAGACCTTCAACACTGTAGAGAGAGAGAGAGAGAGGTGAGCAGGTGGTGGCGTGGAGTGGGAATTTGGTATATACTTTTTATTAGTGTAAAATGTTGTCTAATGTCCAATATTATACAACACATTTGTGAATCCAAATTTCCCGCCTGCAGGTCGGTACAGAACTCTGCTGCTGGACTAGTGCTCACCAACACAAAGGAACCGGACCTTAATCACGCACACATACTATCCGCTCTTCACTGGCTGCCTGTGAGCTCCAGGAGCCATTCTAAACGTTTACTTACTACCTATAAAGCCCTGGCCTGAATGGGTTGACACCTACTTATACATCATTGAAATAGAGCACCGAAGTCCTGACGTCCCTTGGTTCATGGAAGTTAAAATCGTCCCATATAAGAATTGTGGTCTAACAATAAACAAAAGTGTCTCCGCGAAATTGTCGGGGTGGTGGCTCTGGCTCTGTATCGTTTACGACAGTCAGTGCCTCATTTTTAATACAGTCTGTCTCTAGCGAAAATGTAACTAATTCAGTAACATTAGCGTTTTTCTCTCAGTCATATCCATATGAGTGAAACGATCCTCAGATAAGGCCCTCCTGGAGGTTTCTATGACGAACCTAGGGTTACCTGGGCCTTTGCTGCACGGGCACACAGGCTGGGTTACCCAGGCCTCTGCTGCCCGGGCACACAGGCTGTGGAATGCCCTGCCGGTAAGCTGAGGTTAGCAACATCAGTGCCTCTGTTTAAAGTCACGTTTGAAGACCTACCTCTCTACACCAAGTGTTTTTCCTAATCACAATGAAGTAGCTATAAGCAATAATATGTCAAGACGTAATGAGTAAAACGCTCCCAAAATGGGAAAATGACTGTGACACGTCTAGGGGCCACAATCTGCATTCAAAGATGTTCCTAGAAGCTTTGTCATTGGTCAAAAAATATATATATATAAAACGGTCGAAATGACTAACCAATCAGGAAGTAGACAGGCAAATTTACAAATGACAAAGCTTCTAGGAACATCTTTGAATGCAGATTGCAGACCCTAGATGTGTCAGAGACTGTCAGTTTCATTCCAAAGACTATGACTAAAAACTAAAATAGAAATTTGCTGCCAAAAACAACACTGCATCTGGCGGAGTAATTAATAATATCACACGTACTGTAGTTAACAGACACTCACCTGGGCAGCTGCTTGTACAGGTATCTTTTCAAGTCCTGTAAGAAATGAGTGTTAAAGGAGTTTGTTTACTAAAACATATACTATAAAATATGACAAAAGATATACACAAATACATCGCCTTGTCCCCGAGTCGCTCTCTCTACGGAAAAAGTTATCTAGGATCATAAACCTTAGAACCTACAGTATGCTTCCTCTTGCCCCCATGTAAAGTGTCTTTGGGTACTCATGAGAAAAGCACTATAATTATGGAACCCACCCGGGGACCCCCTGGAACCTGCCGAAAGCACTTTGAGAACCAATGATTTTGTGAACCCCGAAATCTCAAATGAAACAACGTCCTAGGGCAAATTCCAACCATAATTCAAATTATTATATGTTTACTTGCTCAAGGTTACTGTCAAGTCAAGAATAAGTTAATTAAAAAATATATATATATACATAATAAAGAAATACATTCATTATTGGTAAGGGAATAATAGACAATGCATGTATTTAAGAGATGTGATACTTACGTCAGCCATGCTGGCCAATGTGTGTTCTGTGTTGTCAACAATTAAAGTCCACACCTGAGAAGGAAGACACATGGTTTAAATTAATAATAATTAAGAGTAGATAAATATATGATTCACATGTTTTAACTGAGTGGTTTTCAACCAGTGGTCCTTGAGGGTTGTTCCAGGTGGTCCCCCAGCTAAATGATGGAGTTATTGGTAACCAAATGGACCCTTTTTGATCTTGGGAGTATGAAACCATGTGGTTTCATACTCCCAAGAGCTAAATTATTGTTAAACATCTGCATTACTTAATTTACAAGAAGTCTACACAATTAGAGAATGTAGGAGAATTGTTATTTTTATCAACGTTTGCCTGCTCTCTCTCCTAATGGTACCAACATCAATAGAACATGGAATTGAGGACAATTAAAATCCTATCCAACGATAACAAAATATACAAATTGTTGGGTCTGATCGAGAGGCTAAACGTCATCAAATGGTGGTCCGTGGCTCAAAAGGCTAAATGTCATCAAATGGTGGTCCGTGGCTCAAAAGGCTAAATGTCATCAAATGGTGGTCCGTGGCTCAAAAGGCTAAATGTCATCAAATGGTGGTCCGTGGCTCAAATGCAGAATAAATAATGGACCTCGATATGAAAAGGATTGAATGATTGATTGATTTGAACGAAGTATTTAACAGTTTGCAGAATGGGTACACTATACATTTCACTAGCCCTCCAAGCAGAACCCAAATGCTACTGAAGTTTCTGACATTTGTTCGACCCAGTGCATTGGGTCCTGTTCCACGTCGTCCATGCCACCTGATTAAAACATTTACTGGCTCATGTTTACATGTTAAAACGCCTCCCCGCGGCATGTGACGCCATTATTTTCCTTGAGTTATTCTGAATTCGGTAACTTTAAGTAGCTATACATCCCGGTGCGAATATCTCCTGTGGCGCGGAAGCCGTTAAGTATTTTTAATATATGTTTGCCCGATTTGGAAGCTTGGATTCTTCTTGTTTATTGACACCTCATTGTACCGCCTATCTGGCTAGCTAGTGGCGCTATAGCTATGACACAGCAGATCAGAGGCAGGGACGTAGCCTCACAAGCCAACCGCACACCGGGAGGCGGTACAATAAACGGTAAACAAACAAGAAGAAATAAAGCGACCAAATCGGTCAAACAAAGATTAAAAATACTTAACGGCTTCCGCGCCACAGGAGATATTCGCACCGGGATGTATAGCTACTTAAAGTTACCGAATTCAGAATAACTCAAGGAAAATAATGGCGTCACATGCCGCGGGTCCTATTTTAGAGAGAATCTCCACATCCGCATTTAGGAATTTCCATACGAAAATACACTAGCGAGCAGGGACCCAACGTAAAACTAAACAAAATATCAAAAAAGTTTTACGTAGGGTCCCGAAAGGGGCTAACATTTCACATGAAAGCACAACTCAATACAAAGACTGTTACTGTTGACGACACACTGATAAAGCATTGCACTTGTTTACAACAGGGTCCACCATTTTCAATTCATCAGAAAGGGTTGAAAACCACTGTATTTTTTTTAACTAGTTGTAGGGGAGGCTAACTTATTAGCATGTCTCCTCCAACACACACACACACACACACACACACACACACACACACACACACACACACACACACACACACACGTCCATTCCATGTTGACTTAGCATGCTGCTAATAAACGACGTTGTAAATCGTAACGACACGACTACAGATGTAGTTCTATAAATGCACATGGCCACAATAAGACAATGCCACTAATAACAAACATTACAGATAATTCAATACCTCGTCAGGACGCTTTTAAAAACCTTCCTGTGGTTCCTCTTCTATCTACTCTACTTTTACACACTAACGACAAGCACGCAGTCACATGACAGCTGTTTATTTCCCCCATGTGGTACACAGACATCGGTGCCCTGTAGATTCCCGTGACTCCAGGGGGCGCCGGAGTCTGGAGAGGAGAAGCCCGGAGGTGCGAGGTTGGGTTAGCCAGGATACGGTAACAGAATTAAACGGGGAGCAGTTTTCGTCGTTACGCAACACGGAATTTAAAGAGGGCGTTCGCTGAGTGCACGTCAACACTGCGCACTGTCGGCGCATTGTAACGCATTATGACAGTGGGTTTTCAACCCTTTTCATATCAAGGCCCATTTTGACGCCACGGACCACCATTTGATGACATTTAGCCTCTCAGACCCAAAACTAACAAAGAATATTTAGTTTGGATAAAATGTTGTCCACAATTCCATGCTGTATTGATGTTGCCATGTTGGTACCATTAGGGAGAGTTAACAGGCAAACAATCAAAATAACAATTATTCTTCATTCTCAAATTGTGTAGACTTCTTGTAAATTAATGAATGCAGATGTTTAACAATAATCTAACTTTTGAGAGTGTAAAATGAAACCAAATGCAACCGGACAGGTCCATTTGGTTTCAAGAGTTAAAGATCTATAAGGGTCCTTTTGGTTACCAATCCATCATGTAGCTGGGGACAACCTGGAACCCCCCCAGGACCACTGGTTGAAAACCACTGCATGACGTCCCGTTTGTTTAGGTGCATTTTCTTTAAAGAAAACTTTCTTGGGTTTTAAATCCTCTTCATAGCAAACATTGTATTGAACTGTACTTTTGTGTCAGTCAGTCAATCAATCAATCAATCAATCAATCAATCAATCAATCAATCAATCAATCAATCAAGCACTCATTACGCAGAATCTCCCATTTCAAATGTATATATAATATATATTTTATATATATATAATATATATAAATCTTTTGAAAAGCCTCTACAAAGTAACTAGTAACAAAGCCTAGTATCCATCCATCCATCCATCTTCAACCACTTATCCATAGTCGGGTCGCACCGTCGCAGGGGCAACAGCTCCACCAGAGTGTTCCAGACTTCCCTCTCCAGAGCAACATTAGTGACTTCCTCCTGGGGGATCCCGAAACGCTCCAAGGCCAGTGAGTCGATGTGTTTCCTCCAACTGCGCCTCGGTCTGCCCCGGGGTCTCCTCCCAGTGGGACGTGCCTCGAGGACCTCCCTAGGCAGACGCCCGAGAGGCATCCTAACCAGATGCCCAAACCACCTAAGCTGCAGGCTCCTTTCCAGGCGAAGAATTTCTCCAAGTCTCTCTCGTGTGACTGAACTTCTCACCCTATCTCTAAGGGAGATGCCACTCACCCGTTGAAGAAAACACATTTTGGCCGCTTGTATTCGCGACCTCATTCTTGCGGTCATGCCCCACACTTGATGACCATAGGTGAGACTAGGAACGAAGATTGCTCGGTAGACAGAGAGCTTTGCCTTCTGGCTCAACTCTCTTTTCGTCACAACAGTGCGGTACAGCGACTGCAATACCGCCCCTGCTACCTCCGATTCTCCGGCTGATCTCTTTGCCTCTGAGACGTAGTGGAGTGGAAGTAAAAGTATTGGAAATGAGAGATACTCAATACCTCAACGTTATTCTTAACTGCAGTATAGTCAATGTACTTATAGTTACATTCCACCGGTGCATGAGTGCCCGGCAAGACCAAGATATAAATATAGGCATCTATTAATAGCACGTCAGCGCACGTGCACACACACACACACACACACACACACACACACACACACACACAGTACACACGCAGCACACGCACACGCACACACACACACACACGCACACACACACACACACACACACACACACACACACACACACACAGACTGACAACAACCCAACTCGCTGTGGACAGGCTGTGTGTGAAGGTAGGCCTATAGAAACTGCATTATAGTGTAGGCTACGCTTGAGTTATTGTGCGAGTTATAATCATAAGAGCTATTGTATAGTCTTTAAGTTTATACTAGCAACAATTGCTGAAGCTTTGATATTAGCTGCTCTTATTAAAAGTAGGCTATCACCATGCAATGTCCCAGATCTAACCAATTCATCACAGCGGCATAACCAAAGGCATTACTCTCTCTCTCTCTCTCTCTGTCTCTCTGTGTCTCTCTCTCTCTCTCTCTCTCTCTCACACACACACACACACACACACACACACACACACACACACACACACACACACACACACACACACACACACACACACACACACACACACACACACACACGCAGGCCTCAAAGGCCTATTCATACTCCAGTTTTAGGTGATAAGGTGACCATCTAAACGTTGGTTAGTAAAAACAGAGAGATGTGTTTGGGGTGAGTGGTGAGTCTCTTACCACCGCGGCTCAGTAACGTCATGTTTTCACAATTGTACAATAAGTAGATGCAAATTACTACAGTGTGTTAGCACAAGTGCTCATTTTCACCACCTGTCCACAGGATACTTTTCTAAGAATACAGTAGCACTTTAGTTAAAAGAAACAAAACAAAAAAAAACGTACAAGAAAGGAATATAATACTAGTAATATTATACAACAAAAATACCCACCTACAAAACAGAAGTAAACATAATCACTCAGATAACCAGTCAGAAAGTATACATGCGAGCACAGTTGATGTGATTTCAACCATAGTTTGAGTTCTCTGTAGAACACCTACGTTACCATCCGTCTCTAGTTTTAGGCCCGTAGGCCTAAGGTTTTAGAGTTCCAAAGGTGTTCTCTTTACTGAGAATGCAGACTGCCCTAAATAATTCTTACACCTGGGAACAATATAGTTACCACTTAATTGTTGAGGCTTGAGTGTAGTTGCTCTACCGGAGCTCGGAAGACTATCAACAACCAGTCCAGAACAAAGGTGAAACATGACCATGTAAACATTTAAAAAACAATTTGATAGTAGGAAAAAACACAATATAGACAGTTTGGGAGGATTGTGACCATGTTGTAATGCTATATGCTAGGTGTGAGAAAATCATAGCATGCATGTACAGCTGTGCAGTTTTAACCTGTTTTTCAAGATAATCCTAAATATTTTACTTCACTCATTTCAACAAGAGTTCCATTTTTGATTACCTAAAAGGTTTTGATTGATTTGTATTAACAGTTTGCAGAATTACAGTACATTTCAAGCAGAAACTCAATACAAATACTGTTAACTGTGAGTGGACGACCCAATTAAGCATTACACTTGTTTACAATAGGGTCCACCATGTTCAATTCATCAAAACATTTAGAGACGTACAAATAGACACTTCTATAATATAGAAGACTATATTATAGTCAAAGAACAGAACAGGAATTCATCATAAAGGAGGTAAAAAGGGGAAATAAACGTATACAGTGAGGGGGAACAAGGGGGTATCCGGAGCAGGCCTGTTACGGATTGAGATGGAACTGTTTTTATTTGAACATTTAACGTTAGGCCTAACTGTGACGACTCAAGCCAATTTGAATGATTTAAAGGATCCAGATATATATATAATTGATCAGTGCTTGTGCTTTCCTCTCAGGATCGATGGGGGACTTTCAGCAGTTTGAGCAGGACTTCTACCAGTCTGGATACTATGTGGATGACCAGGGAAACACCATCTCTTATAGCTCTGACCCTTACAGCGCCTACAGCCCAGAGTACCAGCATGAGTAAGTATATACTATATTATATATATATACTCTAGGGATGTGCCGATGAGACATTTTGGCCGATAATGAATTGCTGTTAAGGTTATGATATTATACCGATGTCGATATGATCTGTATTGAAAGATTATAATAATGGTGTCTGCACTGCATGCTCATAGGCAAGTCAGATTTAACTTTAATACCTTTATATTTAATATTGTGAGCTTGTAGACTAGATCTGTTCAAGCTGTTACTTTGGGCTTGTTTATCTGTAAAGACGATTAATCGAACCGATGCAGATTAATCTAAAAACAACTAAAATTGGCCGATACCGAAGTGTTTGACGATTAATCACTAATATACTCCTATAGATGTGACCCTTACAGCGCCCCCTACAGCCCAGAGTACCAGCATGAGTGAGTATAATTATATACTCATATAGCTGTGACCACCCCCTTTCATGAGACGCCAGGCCCAGGAAATAATTCCCAATGCATTTTCCCCATAGACATTTCAAAAAGTATTTAGTTAAAGACCTTTTAAGCGTCGTACAAAGCCAACTCGAGTTGTGACTGACAAATCATGACAATAAACACAATATTTTGGACCAAACAAATAATTACAAAGAAGAAAAACAACAACAAAAAAAGTGTTATAACCTGCCGTTTTCTTCTTCTTTCTAATTATTTTGGCTTTGTACGAGGCTTAAAAGGTCTTTAAATAAATACTTTTTGAAATGTCTATGAGGAAAATGAATGGGGAATCATTTCCTGGGCCCTGGTAGGGGGCGGGACTGCGACGCTCTATAGCTGTGACCCTTACAGCACCCACAGCCCTGAGTACCACTATGAGTGTCCTGGCCTGGCTCCCCGTTTGCAAGGCCCTTAACTCAATGAAGTATAAGTGCAGGTTTGTTGGGTGCTAACAAACACGTGCCTCTCTTGCTACCGTGGGTGTTTAGGGAGTTGGATGATGCAGCCATGCCTGGTGTGTATGACCCTTCCCTGGGACAGGCCTACCACGGCCACATCTACCAGCCTACCATGAGCCCTGGGGACGCTGCAGGGACCGCTGGCTACGAAGACGAGCCTCCGCTTATGGAAGGTAAAAAATATATATAATAAGAGGGGCGCTCTTATCATTATACAACATACATCATCTCATGAACAACTGCATTGGTTAGCCGATTTGCTCGCCGACATATGACGTAGAATTTCCCTTCATTGTCAATGGCATTTAATGTTTGTGTTGCCACAGTCACATGTCCGTCATATTTGGCGGACATTTGACCTAATTTCTCCTTTCATTGCCAATGGCAAATTATTGAGACGTGTGAGGCAGTGTTGTTTTTTTGCAGCAAATTTCTTTTTTATATTTGGTCATAGTCTCTTGAATAGTTTTCATTTAGTTTCAGTCACATTTTGGTCACTTGGAATGTTTTAGTGTTAGTCTAGATTTAGTCGACTAAGTATTCTGTAAACATTCAAATATGTATTCAAAAAGGACAAAACAAATGTAATGTTATACAAACACTCTGGCAATCTTGAAATGTTCCAGAGCTTGGCATCAACTTCGACCACATCTGGCAGAAGACCTTGACAGTGCTGAACCCTTTTAAGCCAGCAGATGGCAGCATCATGAACGAGACAGACCTGACAGGACCCTTCCTGTTCTGTGTGGCACTGGGAGCCACCTTACTGATGGTGAGTCAGTCCCCTGGGGACCCCCAGGGGTCCATGGGGGGGGGGTCCCCAGCAAAATGTCTTAACATAGCATCAAAAATAATTTTAACCACTACTTCAAAAATAGAGGATGATGCATTTGATGTATTTTTGAACAATTTTGACAAATTCAGAATTTTCAATTAAACAATTTTCTTTCTGTTGTTGGGGGTCCCTGATACAATATCTTTTCAGATGGGGGTCCGTGGCCAAATACATATCAGTTTAGGTGATTGATTTGAAAATGTCGGAGGACCACTGAATTATAGTGGTTCTCCCATCTGTGGACCCCAATCTGAAAAGATATTGCGATGGACTAAAAGATGTGTGTTGTCACATTTTCCCCAAATTATTCCAAGATTTGTTTTGAAATAAATAACAGATCTACAAGGCCATAGTCTCACATAGCCAGACAACTACTATGTCTGGTCATTTGCTATTGTATTGAAAAGATGATTGTTGATGATTGATGATTGATTACTCCTACAACTATTTGAAAACTTTAGTTACTAGTTTCTTTGGAGATTTAAAATTTGATTAGAAAACATACACTATAACCAGTTCAACCCTATACATTTCGGCCATTTGAAAATAGCCGATCTACAAGCTCACAATCCGATACTTTTGTACTTTTACTCAAGTACATTTTCAATTCCATACTTTTACTTGTAACGAAGTAGGCTAGTTCTAAATTGCAGTATTGGTACTTTTTACTTAAGTAAAACAATTGAGTACTTTTTTTCCCCACCACTGGATATAAACAGCTTTAACGTATATAGAGTCTCTCATGTGTCTGTCTAAATAAACGAAGCTGCTTCTCTCACATGCCCCGCCACCCAGGCAGGTAAAGCCCACTTTGGCTACATCTACGGGATCAGCGCCATGGGCTGCACGGGCCTGTACAGCCTCCTCAACCTCATGTGTCCCCTGGCCGTGTCCTTCGGCTGCGTGGCCAGCGTCCTGGGATACTGCCTGCTGCCCATGGTGGCGCTGGCTGGCTCTGCGCTCTTCTTCTCCTTACAGTGAGTATTATTATCATTTACAATGTATAGGCATTTATAGGACATGTTTAGACCCATGAGGACGATTCTACAAACGCCAGCCGTATGTTTCTATATGTCGGTCGTTCTCAAATATTTTCATGTTAATAAGGACCCCCCCAAAACATGTAATTCGCTGCCGACCCCCATCTGAAAATATGTTTGTTACATTCCCTTATATGTCTAGGGGTTATTAAAGGATGCAACACGGCTGGCAAGTGAACTGTTGTTTATTTCACGTTACTTCAATGAGGTTCAATACAATAGAAGAAATGCAATACAATAATTTACGCAGGTATAACTATATGGGAGTATAGAAATATAGCTATAGTCTTCTAGACAACCATGACATACTACTACTGATAGTCTAGTGGGTTTTCCACCCAAAGTAATGAACAGGGAGCAGCACTACCCTGCTCGAGCCGAATGTTACAATTTAAAGATCAGGTTATTCAAATTATATAAAGACCAAAAATGGCTGTATGGGGCAACCCAGAGAAACAAACAAAACAGACTATACCTATTCTAGAAACCACATGAACCCTCTATCTAAACCTAACCAACAAAAGGAAAAGAAGGGTTACAAATGATAAGACTATATAAACTCTCTACTCTAACTTATGCCTAACCAAAGAATGACAACAAAAAGCAAGCTCCCATACTCCCATTAAATCATACCTTACAACTCAATCCATGACATAAGTATATTTCATTGTAACATCAAAAGGCATACTAAGACACTCAGGGTGCTCTAAACATATAGAGTATAGAGTGTTGACTTGTTAGACCATGAATGTTTCACAGCTCCCTTGGACAGAGTGTGCACCATATGACAGACGGAGACACAATGCCAATGAGCCCAAATCACAGCTGCGCCCCTCTAACACCCAGCGTTGCTTTTTAGCAACAATTTTATTTTATTTAGTTACTAAATTATTTAAAAAAAAATCTGTTCTTTTTTCACCTAAACGTCATCAGTGATGTTCATTGCAATGCCATTGGTCATGATATTTGCATATAAATACCCCCCACAGAGGCTGAAATTCACACAAATTAAAAATGTCTGGAATTTTATTTAACCTAAGACTTTTGACCTTTACCCTAATAAAAGTAGGTAAAATAATTGTAATATATGTTTTTTTGTGATCATTAGAATGTCTAGAACATGTTTTATTCATTATTGTGAAAGATATCCCCAAAATGTAAATTATTAATTTATTATATTATTATATAATTATTATATAATTATTATAAATTTTTCATCAAACTTTATTTTTTTATTTTTTTAAACATATTTTTTAGTCTTAGTCCTAGTAGTACAAAGTAGTAGTAAGGTTGAAATCTATTTTTTGCAAGTAGAAATTAATGCGGGTGTTAGAGGGTTAATTAAGTAGGCTTCCACAGGCTGGCCCTCTTATCGATGATAGGCTCACGTGACGAGGTGGGCAGGTAGAAGGTGGATGGTTCTTCGCCTCCGAGCACCACAGCATCAGCCAGACCTGTGACTGAGAACTTCAATCAGCACTCTATATAATGCAACAGCATGTAACTGACAAATAACTGTATTACCATAATCACTGTAAACTATACATTATATAATCACGTTAATATATAATATACAGGCCCAGGCGGTGGCGTAACCGTCTGGGCACCAGTCGCAGTGTGCCGCGGGTTCGACTCCCGAGCCAGACACGGCCTCCCCTGGCTAGCTGTGGCACCTGATGGAGGGGAAAGGAACTGGTTGGAATAACGTGTTTCTTCCACGCACTACTCCCCCCTGTCAGGTGGGACAGGAGGAGCAACACTCATGCATGAAGGAAGCATGAGTTCAAGTCCGTTTCTCTCCCCAAGTTGGCGGAGGGTGTGTAGAGCCCGATCACAATAGATAATTGACACAGGGGTAAAAATGGGTTACAAAATTGTGGGATAACTTTTTTTTTAAGTAAGCAAAGATTTGAATTAAAAAGTTTCCCTCTGAAATAATATATATTCAAAGATTTGCGCCACATTTTCACGATTTTTGAAAAATAGCGGATCTACACTCAGTGCCACGCTATGTTAAGTATAACATAATGCTTAAAACACCAAAAGCGACTTACGGTAAGCAAGAACAGCACAATGGTAATACATCATAGTCTATAGATAACATAAACAATAGTCACCAAGGATCATATACGTCAGCTACGAACCTAACATCTGTCTATCAGTGGAATGAATAGGTATCTACTGTATATAATGAAACTATGCGTATACAATAGAGTGCTATGTCTAAATAAAATGCTATCTAAGTTACATAAGTTGAGCCTTTGCATACGCGTGTAAGGTCATCGAGGCTACCCCTGGGCTTGGGGTGGCCATGCATGGGACTCTGCTAGCTGTGTTGGAGATAGTTCATTTGTTGCCTGTTTTTCAACAGGGGCCACCAGGGCACTCTGCTATAGATCAAATCCTACCTCCCCCTACCTCCCTATAGATCAAATCCTACCTTCCCCTAAACAGCTGGAGATGGTTATTCATGCTTTTATATCTTCTAGACTTGATTACTGCAACTCCCTGTATACTGGCATCGACCAGGCTTCAGTCAGGTCAACTCCCTGTATACTGGCATCGACCAGGCTTCAGTCAGGTCAACTCCCTGTATACTGGCATCGACCAGGCTTCAGTCAGGTCAACTCCCTGTATACTGGCATCGACCAGGCTTCAGTCAGGTCAACTCCCTGTATACTGGCATCGACCAGGCTTCAGTCAGGTCAACTCCCTGTATACTGGCATCGACCAGGCTTCAGTCAGGTCAACTCCCTGTATACTGGCATCGACCAGGCTTCAGTCAGTCAGTCAGTTCAGTCAGTCGGACCAGCTGCTGCTGGTCGAGCCTACGGCCAGCAAGAGAAGCAGGGGTGACCGTGCCTTTGCGGCTGCGGGCCAAAGGCTCTGGAACACACTGCCCTTCACCATCAGATCTGCCCAGTCGATCAGTGTTCTTTAAATCCCTACTCAAACCCCATCTGTTCTCCCTTGCTTTTAATTGCACTTGAGTTCCCTTGTCTATTTGTATTGATGCTCTTTGTCAACGTATGTTATTGTTTTCAACAGGGGCTACCAGGGCCTATTTCACGAAACTTGGATTAGAGATTAAGCCGGGCTTTAACACATATCCTGGTTTAATATATCCTGGATCAGTGCTTAACCGGTTTCATGAAAGCTGGTTGATCTTGCCAGATTAACTTAACCAGTTAACCTGGATATGTTGAGGCTTGATTCGGTTTCATGAAAGTGATGCTACATAAGTTACCATGGAAACTAATGCTTTGGACTTAGCCTGCTCCGGACCAGGCTAACAGCCTGGTTTAACCTAATCCTGATGTCTTTACTGTTCATTAAGCAGTCAAACTGATCACAAACCAATGATGTTTTCCAGATTTATTCAATTATTATGGGTTTATGTTGCCTTATTTGTATCGGTCTGCATTAAAGGACTAATTTAAGCACTATATAAAATCAAATAACCAAAATATATCGGCTGCACAACATCATGACAGCTTGTGAGCTTGTAGATCAGCTGCTTTTGGTGAATGTTCCCCATGAATAGGTTTGCTGTCGTGCAAGTGCACGGTTAAGAAGAATTATTATATTATATTATATTATTATTTTTTTTTTTTGTAAAAGTGAAAACCACTAAATATTACCATTACTCATTGTTTTACAACATATTACCATTGTAACGTTTCACCCACTACTAGTCCTACATACTTACACCTAGAAACCCCATTCAAACCTATTTAGGTTCATCCTACGGTGGACATGTGTGCCTGAAAAGGAATCTTTGAAATGTTTCATCGTTTTAGAAATATAGTGCTTTCAAATTTGAGACATTTATAGGCAGATAGTGGCACTTAAAAAAATCACTTTCACCTAGAAACTCCATTCACACTTTGTAAAATTCAGCTTACTGTGGAGACACATGCTGGAACTTTTTACTTTGAAATGTTTTGTAGTTTCTGAGTTATTTAACTTAAACGCCCAATGCATTCTCAATGGCAATAGCACAAACTTTGGCATGCTACATGAACCCATGACCCGGACCTGTCTGGACAACAACCCCCTTCCCCAAAGGTAGCTCCCTCAGAGGAGGGAGTTATGGCCAAATATCACAATGCGACAATATCATTATGCTTACAATATTAAGAATTCTGTTTTAAGTTAATAGTAGTGGTAAAATGTAAACTATATTTTTGGGGTAGTTAATCATTCAGTCTATCCACTATTGAGAGTATGTTCTCTCTTTAATTACAGCAGCAGTATTTATTTTAGAAGCTTAAGTCCTTGTATCAGTAAGTCTTGAATAGATTAGTAAAGATAATGAGATATACAGAAGGGGGCTGTAATGCAACTATTAAGGATGCAAACTGCCATAATACCGCATGAAGAAGAAGGATCAGTAAATCTGTGATCCACATAAGGGGTCTAGAGACAAAAAGCCAGACTGTCTATTAAGCCAGGCTTGCTGATCCCGGCTCGCCAAATCCACCAATTCTGAGCCTCGCTTGGCTTTAGTGGAACGGAATAAACCAGGCTGTAAAGATCAGGATTTAAAAAGCCTGGTTTTGGCCTAAATCCTGGATTAGTTAATCCAAGTTTCGTGAAATAGGCCCCAGGGCACACTGCTATAGCCGTGTTGGTGATAGTCCTGTGTTTTGGAATGAACTCCCTAACCATCTCAGAGTTGCTCCCTCTCTCCTCTCTTTAGCTTTCCCCAGCTGAGGTCTGGTTAGGATATCCCCCCCCCCCCTCCCTCGTTTATCCTTTTATCTTTTTAACCCTATACTGTTGTTGTATGTGTTATGTTTTGCATTGTTTTTTTCTTAATAAAGTCTGTTCCTAGTGTTCCTATATAAAGCGCTTTGCGTATTTAGAAAAGCGCTATATAAATTTGAGCTATTATTATTATTATTACAACCTAACAGGACTATACAACTCGAAATGATTATTGAGACATCATATTTGTCCCGCTGCTTTCCGGTTTATCGTTTCTGCTTGAGAGAGAGACCAGATGCAGGCAGGAGGAGGGAATTTGTGAACTCAATATACTACTGCAATCTGGCTGCCCAGGTTAACCAGGGCACTCTGCTAATAGCTGTGTTCGTGATAGTCTTGTTGTATCTTTTCAACAGGGGCTACCAGGGCACCCTGCTAGCCGCGTTGGTGATAGCGTGGTGCAGTCTCTCGGCCTCCAAGATCTTCATCAGCACGCTGGCCATGACGGACCAGCAGCTGCTGGTGGCGTACCCCTGTGCCCTGCTGTATGGCGTGTTCGCCCTGCTCACTGTCTTCTAATCCAGTGGTTCCCAAACCTTTTCACGTCAAGTACCCCCACATTGACACCAACTAGCCCGTGGAACCCCCCCCCCCATTTGAAAAGATGTGCCATGCAGGGACCCCCTATAAGAGAAGATTTCCACGGCTCTAGCACAGATTCTCAACCATGCAGTTTAATTTCAAGGACCGACCAGTTTGACATGCATTATTAGGGCCGATTCATACTCCTATTTTACCGCTGTTTCGGCGCTGTAGTGCCAAAATGATTTCGGCTCGTCAGAAATTTTCAGTAGCACCGAAGAGCCGACTTTAGGACGGTACCCGCCCCCCCAAACCTCAAATGACGTCAAATTGTAGGCTCTACAGAGCCGAACCGACTTTTATTCGGCTCTAAAATAGGAGTATGAATCGGCCCTTAGTCTACAGACCCCCATTTAGTGGCATTTCTATCTCTGGTACCCCCATTTATAATGATTGTAAAATCAATGTTAATTTAACTCTCAGAGTTACAGACCCATAAGGCTCTATTTAGTTCCAAAGTATCATTTAGCATTGGGGACCCCCTGGAACTCCCTCAAGGACCTCTTGGGGTCCCCACTTTGGGAACCACTGTTCTAATCTAACACACTGCTGGTGGTCCCAGCTAGTAGGGGGTCCCCAGCTTAAATGATTGGTGAACTCTGAGAGTGTACAAAATGGAACCATTATTGTGCACTCACCCTCAGAGTTATGGGCAGTTATGTATAATCGCCATGTCGCCTTGTGGTGGACATATTCTTGTCAAAATGTGTCAATTGTTCCAATAATGAGCAGACAATAATATGACCAGGCAGCAACACATGAAAATATCTGCAAACTCTGAGAGTATATACAGTATACTCGTTCTTGCAAATAAAATGTGGGTGTTATGATAAAGAATGTAACTTTTTAATGGTGTGTAAAACAGCCACGGACACATGTGTCTGTGTACGGACATGTTGGTGACCCCTGGTTCTAGGGGTCCGGGGGCCCTATATGCATAGTAAACTGGGGGTCCTAAAAAACAAAACAAAACCAGTGTTTTACCAACACGAGGCCCCCTTGGAGGGATCCCAGAGTGAGGCCTTAATGTTATCATTTCTGGAGGTAGAGCAAAAATGTAAAACGTCCCTTTATTGTCCAGCTGGGGTCTTAAATGTTTTTCTGGTCGACAAGGACCCCTTTAGCCCAGAGAGAGAGAGAGAGAGATGCAGCAGGGACCCCCACTATATATTGTATAAATGTTTTGTTGCAGATTAAACCTTTTCATAGATTTTATAGTATTTTTAAAACATTTAGCCACAACACAACAATGTTTTATCTTGTTTATTTGCATATTGTGACGCCTTTTTTGCTCTCATGTTGCTCTGTTGTAACTTGTGTTTTATAATTGTGTTATTAAAGTCAACTTACTTACACTGTACCTGTTTTACGTTAACAGTAGGGGGCGCCATAACATCACGTTTCCGCCTGTCAGTATACACAAAGAACATGCAAAAAGACATACAGGCCTCAACATAATTGAAAAAGTACTTGAGTAAAAGTACAAAAGTATCGGCATCAAAATGTACCTATAAAGTACTAAAAGTAAAAGTAGTCATATTGCAGAATGTCCCATTTCAAAATGTGTACAAAAGCTATTGCAAATAGCCAATCTACAAGCTCACAATGCGTCGCGTTGACGCATTGTGAGATAGAAAGTCATAGTTATTAAATGGGGGCCATAATGCATGTCAAACTGGGGGTTCTTGAAATTAAAAGGGGTTGAGAATCACTGCTGAGTTGTAATAAATAAAGAAAACATCTTCTCTTATGGGGGTCCTTGCATGGCATATCTTTTGACGTGAAAAAGTATGGGAACCATGCACTGGCCTAAAGCAGTCTACAGTATCTGCCATTGTTTGGGGTGAATCTATGGAATAATCTGGACACTTAATTAAAATTAAGCAATTCAATCATAAAATTCAAGAGAACATAATAAAACAAAGGTAATCGAGGGCTATATGGAATCACTCTAACTAAGTGTTAATTATATATTAACAGTAATTATACAGTATACATAATACTTCAGTTGCATATTTAAAAATGTAAAATTTGTAATACAATAAATCATTGTCTTCGTGTAAGTACTCAATTGGGGAAGTTTAATGGTGATAACAATCTAATATAGGTATGGTTTTGCCAACTCAATTCATAATTAACCAATTTTTTGAGCTCTGGCTCATGGACTAAGAACCAAAAAGAACTGAACTGGTTCCCACTGGGAACCAACCGGTATTATAGCCCGCGGACCCCTAATTGAAAAGGTAAGCCATGCAGGGACCCCAATAAGAGAACATTTGTATACAGCTCTATAAGTGAATCTCCACCATTTCAATTTCAAGGACCCTATACTGAGTTTGACATGAATTACGCTACGGTCCCCTGTTTAATGGAATTCCTCTCTCTGGGAACCTGCATGTATATTGTAAAATCAAAGTTAATTTAACTCTGAGAGTGTACAAATGGAACCAAAGGGCCCATTTGGTTCCATTTTGTACACTCTCAGAGTTACAGAACCATAAGGGTCCATTTAATTTAGCTGGGGACCCCATGTAACTCCCTCAAAGGACCCGTAGGGGTCCCCGGACCCCACTTTGGGAACCACTGTCTTATAGCTACCCTCAAAAAAACAGTAGTAATCCTGGTCTCTATACTGCCTCCCCCTGGCCAGCCGGGGCGCCTGATGGAGGGGAAAGGAACTGGTTGGAATAACATGTTCCTTCCACGCGCTACGTCCAACCAGGGAAACTCCCCCTGTCAGGTGATAAGAAGCTGCCTGCTCAAATCTTGCCTGCTTGAGGGGAGGAGCTCAGTTCGGGGCTCTCCCCAGGTTGGCAGCTAGAGGGATAGTATAGTGCCCAGTATTACAGGATAGGAGGCGGGTGAATAAATGGGTTACAAAATCGTGGGAGAATAATATATCTTTTTACAGTCATGACTGAGCTTTCTTGCCTATATAGATCTAGCATGGCTGGGTCAAAACAACCCAGCCATGGTGAATTAAAGCAGAACTACAGTATGTAACTAATTTTGTCCAGTCTGTACTGTAGACTATGTTAAAGAATATAACTTAGGGTGGTTGTATTCCGTCTCCCTGCTCTTCTATTGAGACATTTAGATCGTGTCAAAGGTCATGTCTATATAGACACAAAGGATTGCCGATTCTCGCCTTCAAAATAAAGTCTAAGCTAAACGCAGCGATAAATCAACCTGCCAGTAAATTAGATAAGAAGTGCAGTCAGTGTCTCTACATAATGTCAGTTCATTCTCCGACTCCTAAAACCTCTTGACCTGTAGCCCCTGTGGCGAGGACACCGTCTGATCCACACACGCACGCACGCAGGCACGCACGCAGGCACGCACGCACACACAGTCACACACAGTCACACACACTTACCCCCATGCTAGATCTGCGGTTTAGCTAGTGGCGAAGCTGAATCAACAACCAACCCCCCTCCTCCTCCTCCTCTCTGGTCTTTGCCTCCTGTCAGCAGAGCGGTGGGGGGGGGTGGGGGGGGGTCGTCCCGACAGAAACACGGGGGCAGGTGGATAAACTTCAAACATTGTGTGACTTCCAGTTCCCATGAGGCAGTGGCGGGGCGTCCCGCGCCCGGGGCGGCGCGGGAGGGACGGGGGGACGGGGACGGGGGGACGCGAGGTGTGTTTGTGTGCGGACGCCGTCGGAACCCTCATGCCTGCATGGTTTGGTGAACCAATAGGAAGTCGGCGTCGGTTGTTGTTTGTCCCGCCCCCTCTATGCCCTGTCACAGCCGTGAAAAAATATATAGATGCCTAATTGGTCGCTGCACTTTCGCTGGAGAGACCCGACTCCAACGGGAGGAGGGCGAAGTCAAGCGGAATCTCGGAAGGCAAGTGCTGCTGGGAAAGAGAGGGATTGGCCTACCGAACGTCCCCTTCCGTTATGCTTTGCAAGGAATCTCGGTAAAGCTTGCCAATGCAATCCAATCACGCATCGCCATCGCCTTCCGTTGCCTCCGTGTGGCTTTCCGTTGAGATACAGACGGCCCAGAGGCGGAAAAGGCGTCTACCTTTATACAGTATGTCTATGGTCAGAGCCCCTGTAGTTGGCCCACTATAGGGCCTGTCACAGCCCCTGTAGTTGCCCTAATAGGGCCTGTCACAGCCCCTGTAGTTGGCCCACTATAGGGCCTGTCACAGCCCCTGTAGTTGCCCTAATAGGGCCTGTCACAGCCCCTGTAGTTGGCCTACTATTAGGGCCTGTCACAGCCCCTGTAGTTGGCCTACTATAGGGCCTGTCACAGCCCCTGTAGTTGGCCCACTATAGGGCCTGTCACAGCCCCTGTAGTTGGCCCACTATAGGGCCTGTCACAGCCCCTGTAGTTGGCCCACTATAGGGCCTGTCACAGCCCCTGTAGTTGCCCTAATAGGGCCTGTCACAGCCCCTGTAGTTGCCCTAATAGGGCCTGTCACAGCCCCTGTAGTTGGCCCACTATAGGGCCTGTCACAGCCCCTGTAGTTGGCCTACTATTAGGGCCTGTCACAGCCCCTGTAGTTGGCCTATTAGGGCCTGTCACAGCCCCTGTAGTTGGCCTATTAGGGCCTGTCACAGCCCCTGTAGTTGGCCTACTATTAGGGCCTGTCACAGCCCCTGTAGTTGGCCTATTAGGGCCCGTCACAGCCCCTGTAGTTGCCCTATTAGGGCCTGTCACAGCCCCTGTAGTTGCCCTAATAGGGCCTGTCACAGCCCCTGTAGTTGGCTTACACCACACACCCACTCACTTACACTACTGTCTGATCCAGAGTCCTGCACAGGTCCAATTTTCGATACCCGCACCCGCCCCGCCCGTCAATCATCAGTTCTGCTACCCGCCCGTTACCCGTGATTTGTATAAAACTCGAAACCAGATCCGACCCGCCCGTCAAAAAATTGACCCGTTACCCGTCCCGTTACCCGTTCGTATCACAGGCACCGATAGCTATCATTGACTTTATTTCATCCAACACCGCATGTGGTGTGGTGGTGGTGGGCGGCGGCAGTGTGTTGCACACGGAACGGAAGACATGTAGTTCATGACTGAGGCTACTGCTGCTTATGTTATCTCAACATAAAGTTAGATCATGATTTCAACCTAAATGGCATATTGGCATAATATATCAACAAGGAGAGGATGATATAAAAAAAAGATTAGCCTGATGAGTCGACCATCTTGATCCAAGGCTGTTTCAAACATGGTCATCACTCATCAGGCTTAACTTTATTTACACTTAGACAGAGTGGCGCATTAGGCCAACATTACCTGGGTTAGCTTACATCTTGTGTTGAATGTTGGCATTATAAATTATAATCCCTTGGTGTTTCATCAGCGCGAACGAAAATATAGGCTACAGTCTGCAGCCTGGTGATAAAAAAATAAACGCCACACTGTTATGAATCTCTGTTCTAAGTATTCATGGACCCTCGTCTGGTTCTGGTGTGTGACGACCTTTGACATTTCCATGGTTACGGCGGCGGGCAGACGGACGGGCCGGCCCGGGAGAAGATATTAACATGACGCGAGGCTTGGTCACATTAAATCATTCACACAGTTTATTACACATACAGAATCATAATATAGCTTGGATACTTCATGTCCTAATGACGTCACTGACTAGACATCACAATCACTGCCTGCAGCACGCGGCCTTCAGCGTGCCCTAACACAGCTCTAAAGTATGTTACAGTTCATGCACCATACATATAAGTACATTGCATAGTGCACCATACAGTACATATAAGTACATTGCATATTCACGTACAAGTACCAAGTATCAGTACACAGCATGTTGTTTATTACAACACACACGTGAAATGCTACGATAAGGAAGCAAGAATTAGACCGTGATGTCACTGCTATGCAACAAGGAAGTAGCATGAAGCACAGCAGCAGAAACAGAACGCCATTATGAAGGAATCGGCAGTGATGTGACATCACTGTCGATTCATTGGGCATGTGACGGATTTAACTTGTCTCCACTGTTGAGGAGAAACCCCAGCTCAGCTGCTGTTTATAACATTGCGCAGTGCGCAGTGCGGGTCCACTGGAAAAAGGTCACCCGCCCGTGCTGCGTTGCGTTCCGCCCTCACCCGGACCCGTTCATTTATAAAGGTATATATACCCGCCCGTTCCCACCCATCAAACACGGGTACCCGCGGGGAATCACGGGTATCCGACCCGTTGCAGGACTCTGGTCTGATCTACCGTAATTTCCGGACTATAAGCCGCGGCTTTTTACCCATGATTTGAACCCTGCGGTTTATACAACGGTGCGGCTAATCTATGGTTTTTTACAGCTAACGCAGAGCCATCTCAGGCTCTGAGCTAACGTAGCTGCGGCTTATAGTCCGGTGCGGCTTATAGTCCGGTGTGGCTTGTATATGGGATTTTCCCTAAATTTGGCTGGTGCGGCTTATATTCAGGTGCAGCTTATAGTCCGGAAATTACGGTACTGATTAACGCACATCACATTTGATGAATATTTTAATGAGGTTATGTTGTAAATAAATGTATGCTTGTGTACACTTCCTCCTTTTTGTTATGGCCTAAGAACCAGCCAGGTCGTAACAGGCCAGAAAAGCATATAGGGCTCTTGTCCGGCATTGCTCTGAAGCGCACCTGAAACCAATGAGATGATTTCCGCAGAGTCTCAAAAACTCAATGTCAAAATCAACAGCGGCTGACATTACACCTGCCTCACCGTGCCATTGGCTACGGCCCGCTGTCGGAGAAGTCCTTGCTCTAGTCTGGACTGGAGTGCACCGGACGTCAACATTGCTCAAAAATGACAACAGCTCGTCGTCCTCAAAGGGAACGGCAGATGCTCCGTCATAATTTGTAGCAGATCGTACTGTCTTCATAGACTTGTGTAATTCACTGTGGGGGAATCGAAGCGTTCCTGTGTGTGTGTGTGGGTGTGTGTGTGTGTGTGTGTGTGTGTGTGTGTGTGTGTGTGTGTGTGTGTGTGTGTGTGTGTGAGAGAGAAACGTCAGATACCTTAACCAGGACAGTGTCAACGATAAGTGTGACGACGAGCCGCCACACGTCCAAAGAAATCGTGAGAAGTAATCGTCCTTGAAAGGCGCAGGTGTCAGGGAGTGTTTTTGATTCGAGCCAAAGTTGCATGAGTCTAGGAGGAGGTTGAGATGTCATGTTGGATTGGAGCAACACACAGGCAGCAAAGGGCTGCCTATATGGAGCAAAGGGCCCCCCGCGGGGCCCCTGGCCTGGCCTGGAACACAGGCAGCAGCAAAGGGCCCACGCGGGGGCCCCCCTGGCGCAGTAAGGAGCCCCATCAGGGACAGCTGTCCCTCTTAAAAAAACAACAAAAAACACAGCATGCGATGCCTCTGGTCGAGGCACACAGCTTCCCGATGCAACTGAACAAAACAAAGGCTCTCTAAACACTAATAAACCTCCGGACACATCTGCAGACGGATGGGGGGGGGGGGGGGAGGGGGGGTGCACGTACACCAGGGGGGAGGGGGTCAGCTGACTGCTTCTGCGCCGAGCGGCCGGCTGCAGCCGCGCAGGGAGCATTGTGATGAGGGGGGGGGGGGGGGGGGGGGGGGGGACTGCAGCTGCGCAGGGAGCATTGTGATGGGAGAGTAAATAAAGATGGGAGGGCAGTGACCCCCCCCCTCAGCAGTGGGTGGTGGAAAGTAACTTATGAATACTTCTACTCCACTACATTTGCGAGGCAAATATTGTACTTTTTGGCTATTTCGGTTCTACACATTAAATTCCCATTAACAATGAAGCAATAGACAACTAGAAATGCCCTCTGTCGAGGTGCCAACGTGCGCCTTGCACACAAGTAGGCCATACTGTACATGGCCCTACTTGTGTGCGCCAGGTATCGAGTCGGTCGGACCCACGGTTCTCCAGAACCACCGCAAAAGGCTCTGGTCAGGCTCTGGCAGTGGGCCTAATGAGGCCAACTCCTTTCACCTGGGCCAGGCTCTGGCAGTGGGCCTAATGAGGCCAACTCCTTTCACCTGGGCCAGGCTCTGCAAGTGGGCCTTATGAGGCCAACGCCTTTCACCTGTGCAATTTCCAGCCTCTGCCTCCGCCAATTGAGGCTCAACCAATCAGGCTCTGCCACTGGGCCGAATTGATTGCCAAAGTACACTTTTCAGATTGCAGTCTTCACACACAGGCACATACATATGGATTTCCATGTGGGACACCGGCTGACAGTTAAAACGGGTGCTATGACAACGTATATCACTAGGTTCCCTAATGAGTATCATTTTGGAGGTCCTTGACATGTTAAAAAGGTTTGGTAAGCACTGTCTTACTGACAGAAAGTGAACTATATAGTACCACTGTCAGAATGGTCCGCCTGCCTGCCTGGTCCCTCCAGGAGCCCAGTCCTCCTGGCCCAGTGAAAACACAGCTGTGTGGAGGAGCTCCAGTCCTCTAGACAACTTGTTCATGTCAAGGACCCCCAACTGAACAAATATTTGCCCGCGGACCCCCATTTGAAAAGATATGCCTGCATGCAGGGACCCCCATAATAAGAGAAGAGTTTCACTGTCCGAGCAGTGATTTTTAGAACCATTTTCATTTCAGGTTTGACCTGAATTAGACCATACGGTCCCCTATTTAACCGTTTCAGTTCATACGACGCATGAGGTCGTCATAAGGATTAGAATCGAGAGGTACAATGGACGTACCTGCACGGCCTAGGCTCCTAGCGCACCCTCAAAGATACGGGGCGAGATAAGAATATTCAGAATTTTTCTTATTATTCTTTTTGGCATTTCGCTTTTCTCTTGCCGTATGCTAACTCTCTGTGCAATTATTAGCTTGTCATTGACTCCCATGTTAGCGCGGTGGAAATAATGACTCGTATCTCCTAATCCAGGGCGCTCTCCGTGGTGATGAATGGATCGATATGCTGGCGCTTCATTTCTGCTCCTCATCCGTCTCTCCCGCAAAATATGAACGCTTTTTGGAGCGTAAAAAAAATAATTAAGATGATCGGGGATGTGAGGTCACTTTGTAAAGTCAACTTTTTTAGGAAAGTGTTTCCGGTTCATGGCTTTCAGAGTAAAAGCGATCAGACAACTCCGGCACCCCAGAGCTCCTATTTTGAAGCACTTCCGGCACTAAATGTGTTAATGGCATTTCTATCTCTGGGACCCCAATGTATATATAGTCAAATCAAAGTTAACCTTTTCTATGCCTGAAATGAAAAAGTGTCTGTACCTAGAAGAGATGGGGAGATTGATCAGCTTCTGCTAAAACGCAAAGCTTTTTAGATTCAGTCCTTAAACACATCTCCTCTTGGCCTTAATGTCTTTTTTGTAAAAATAAAATACAATTAAAATATTTAATTTTGTATAGATGTTGCTGTTATATGGTTCTATAACAATTGGATATCTGCTGTATTTCTCAGATACATTTAAGTGTCTCTATGACAAATACATCTTATGAGGCCTTATAGTCATTTTTTAGGTACTCAAAAATAGCAGACCTACAAGCTCATAGCGCGGCACTCGTAGAGGTCGCGCTATGAGCTTGTAGGTTATGGTTGAATTAGTGTAAACCCTTTCTGCCCCTTCACGTTTTGGATTCATTGTGGCGAAAAGGGTAAGAAACGTGTATTGTGGAAACTTGCGCCGTTTCTGAACCGCGGTGGGAGGGGCCCAGTGTGTGACCTCATCTCGAAGCTACAGAATGAGCGTAGGGAGAGGGCACATATGGGGCTAGCTGGATGTCAACCAGTGCTTTAGAGACGGGGCGATGCAGCGAAATGTACCGATCCACCATGTGACTCATACTAGATTGAGCTTCAAGTGTATGTTATAAACGAAAGTTCAACTGAGAGATGGAACTAGCCATCACCCAACCGCTCCAATCAGATCAACGTAACCCTTGCCTGCGCCCCTTTAAAAGGGCGCCTCCTCCTTCCCTGTCTCACTTGTGCTATCCGTTCAGGTAGTCTCAGGTAGCGTAGCGTCATGTCAGACGCCAACGAAAACAGCACCCCTCGCCGCAGTTCCAGGCTAGCAGCCGCCGAATACCATCTATGGCCAGACGAGCTAATCCTCGCCGCACTCTCCAGGGCACGGCATCATCCCCGAACCAGGTCTAACCCACCCTCAGCTGGTCAATCTCCTCCTCGCCTCCCTCGAAGTCAGCTCAGACTCAGCAAACCGATTCCGGCACACCCGGCCGAGGCAAGAGTAAGTCAAAAAAGAAAAACACAACTCCGCGCTCAGCCGAGCCTGCCCGGGACGAACCTGGGGTCACCGGCGGCTCCCAAACCCACTCTGTTCCCGTCGAAAATCCTCATTCACCGCCGCCTCACGGCACCACCGGCGACAGGGAGGGGCCACCTCACAAAGCCCCTCGATATTCCAAACCATTCTAAGCAACCACCCCTCAACCCCCATTCACATTCACGCTTTATCCGCCGCTCTATCCTCTCACCCCGACCCAGTGTTCACTATCTCCTCACAGGGCTGTCCCAAGGCTTCCGCGTTGGCGTTCTTTCGCATCTAACCCAATCTCATGTGTTTTCTAACCTCCAATCCGCCCTTCAAGAACCAGAAATAGTCGCGTCTCTCTTAGAGAAAGAGGTCTCTAAAGGCTTCATGGTAGGGCCGTTCCCCACTCCGCCTTTTAATCCGTTTCGTAGCAATCCCATCGGGATCGCTACGCGTAAACACTAGGTGAAAAAACGCTTAATCATTGACTTGTCAGCACCCCGCTCCGGCCCGTGTCCCAGCGTAAATGTCACGATTCCACTCGAAAACTTTTCCTTGCATTACGCTTCCATCGACGACGCGATCAAGCTTATCAAAATAGCAGGCCAAGGCGCATGGCTGGCAAAAGCAGATATTACGGAGGCCTTTAAAGTAATGCCAATCCACCCGTCTCAGTGGTCACTTTTTAAATCGTTTTATTTCGCCACCCGCTTAACTTTCGGCTGTAGAAGCAGCCCCCATATCTTTAACCAGCTATCGGAGGCCCTCTGCTGGATTCTGCTAAATGTTAATCGCCTGCCGTTCGTCGTTCACCTCCTCGACGATTTCTTGTTAATAGATTTTCCTTCTCAGTTCCCCCCCACCAGCCTCGATTCACTCAAAGAAACGTTTAACGCACTGGGGGTCCCTCTCTCGACCGAAAAAACAGTCGGCCCGGACAAATCCGTCGAGTTCCTCGGCATCCCCTTAGACTCCGTGAAAATGAAAGCCTCTCTCCCGTTGGAAAAGTTAACTCGCGTCAGAGAATTAATCCAGGGCGCCAGCTTGCCCCTTACAAAGCGCCAGCTGCTTTCCCTGCTGGGACACTTTAATTACGCAATCCGAATAATTCCCCAGGGCCGCTCGTTCATATCGCGGCTGCTGGAATTGGCCAGCAGCGTCGATTCCCTCAGCGACGTAGTTAATCTAGACGCAGGCTGCCAGTCTGATCTCGCGTTTTGGTCAAAGCTGCTGCAAGATTGGAACGGTATTTATTTATTTTATCACGACCCATTAACTCCAGCCCACGAGATGCACTTGTTCACCGACGCGGCGCCTTCCGCAGGTTTTGGGGGGATCTTCCAGGGGGAGTGGTTTTCCGACAGCTGGCCTACCGAACTAATTCAGCCGCCAGTTTCCATCGCACATTTCGAGCTGTACCCCATCGCAGTAGCCTGCAAGCTTTGGGGCCCCCGCTGGTCCCGCAAGCGCATTGTGTTTAATTGCGACAATGAGGCCACAGTCTTCGTCATCAATAAAGGCCGCTCTTCTTCCAATCAGATTATGCCCCTCATGAGATTTATTACCTGGTCCTCAGTCATGCTCAATTTCACAGTCCGAGCGGCTCACGTCCCGGGCCACCTTAACAATATCGCCGATTGTCTCTCTCGTTTCAAACTCCAGGAGTTCCACCAGCGATGCCCTTCAGCCAAACCACTCCCCCTGGTCTGCCCCGCGTACCGAGAGCTGTTCCTGTACTGATGCCCTGCATCCAAAGCCTAAGTTCCCTCGCCAACGACTATGTTAAATCCGCTCTCTCTCCTGCCACCATATCATGTTACGCCTCGGCCTGGCGCAAATTCGGTCAGTTCTGCGCCAGCTATTCCATCTCCATATTCCCCGTACTAATAGAAACCGTCTCCTCCTTCCTCACTTTCAATTCTTAAGTTTAACCGTCTCAGCTGCAGTTACATCAACGGCCTACTGGCGGGGATCCAGTTCCACGCCCGCCTTCACGACGCCATTTTTCCCAGCCTGTTCGCCAACCCGCACGTCAAACTCCTCCTAAAGGGTTTTCTGCGATCGTCACGTCACACTCCGAACAAGCGCCTCCCCATAACGCTAAACGTTCTCCATTCCCTTGTTATAGAACTCAGGAAAGGGGTCTTCACTCCCTATCTAGACTGCCTCCTCGAAGCTGTCCTCCTCCTCCTTGCCTTCTATGGTTTTCTTAGAGTAGGTGAGTTTACCACTAAGTCCACCACGTTCAATGCCTCTAGAGACGTTTGCCTCTCAGACCTCCGTTTTACCCATAACGGCTACAAGCTATATCTCTGAAACACTCAAAAGCTGACCGCAAACTCAAAGGCTGCCTCCACTGGCAAAGGTTTCCGGCAACTTCTGCCCCTTCTCGTCCATGCTGCGCTTCCTCTCCATCAGAAAACGCTCCCCCGGTCACCTTCCTCTCGTCATCCTACCAAACGGTCTCCCTCTCTACCAACACGCATTCACCTCCCATGTCCACTCACTACTCGTAAGATGCGGTCTCCCTCCTGACCGCTATTCAAGCTACTCCCTGAGAATCGGAGCTGCCAGCAGAGTCCCGGCCCTCACCCTGCAATCCATGGGTCGCTGGTCGTCCTCTGCCTACCTCTCCTACATCAGACCCACGGTCGCATCCGTGCTCGATGCCCAGAAGTCCATGGCGTCTACTAGTGCGGTACATACACTGACTGGTGGTTGTGTCGGGTGGCGGGTACCTCTTTTTTGCTCCTCCCCTCTCCATCTCCATATCGAGGCCTAGCCTCAATTCTCATTCCACGGCTCCACCCCGGGTGCGTTTATTCACTTTCGAACCTACTGTATTCTCATTCCCATTTCTAATATTTTCTCCTTCTCCAGGATGCTCATTCACTCTTGCCAAAACGCCGTCCGTCCCGTCCTCCGGCCTCCTCGGCCTTCGCCGCCAGGAGCCTACAAGCAGACCTACAAGCTCGTAGCTATGAGCTTGTAGATCTGCTATTTTTCAATAGCTATAGTATAAAGCATAACACAATGCTAACACCAAAAGGGGTTCCCGCCCAGAATGCGTTAAAGGCATTAACTAGATTGCTCTGTTGCTCCGCCGCATAGCCCTGTACCATCTTTGCTATCTCGTCTGGGTTTTTTGGCAACTTGTGGCCGTCATTCTCCAGGGTTATGTCGGAGATATGCACTCTTTGCAATGGCATTGAATGAAAATCCATCTACCGCGGCCAGCTGAGCCAGAATCGCATTGAGTGGTTTCTTTGCAGCTTAGTTTGCTTGCTAGTGGAAGGCCCACCTTCGCTCTCGGCAGCATGCGCCGCTGCTCGATTTGTGGGTGGCCAAGTGTCGAGCCAAACCACTACTTGACCCTCCAGGGCATTTATAGATTTTTTTGCAGGTCTTGCATTTAGCTTCACTATCATTTAGTTTCGTGAAATCCGCCCACACTGCTGAAACAGACGCCATGCTTGCACGGGTGGCGAGGATAATGTGGCAAGCAGCCTAATTGGTAATTGCCTCCACGCTGTAGTAGACCGTTACACTAGTAATTAGTGTAATTTCTAACAAGAAAAAAAAAAAACTCCCAGATGACGGGTCCCGAAGCCATTTCCCGGGCGGGAAGTTGCGTGCCCTATGCCCGGGAGGCCCGGAATCCCGGTATTAAACCCTAGTTGGCACCATATTTAAGTGTGAACCATTATTACCATTACCATTATTCCCTGATGAAGGCTTCACCGCCAAAACGTTGGATTCGTTTGTCTTACCTGCTGCGTCCTATAAGTATTGGCACTCTGGCTATTCACTTTCTCGTTTTTTCAAGATTCCCTCATAACAGTTCTCTCTCATGGGCCGGCACAGCTACAAGGACGTTGCTGTGCATTATAGCATCTTTGTACACAGTACTTATATTTACTACGACACATAATAGAGCATTGCATTCCCGCCCCCTACCAGGGCCCAGGAAATGATTCTCCGTTCACAAGTATTTATTTAACGACCTTTTTAAGCCTCAAAGCCAACTCTTGGCGTGACAAATCATGACAACAAACACAATTTTTTGGGCCGAACAAATAATTAGAAAGAAGAAAAACACGGCAGGTTACAACACTTTTTTTGTTGGTTTTTCTTCTGGGCCTGGCGTCGTCATGAAAGGGGGCGCCCTCCCCCTTTCAGAACAACGAGTGGCCCAGGAAATAAATCCCAATGCATTTTTCCCATAGGCATTTCTTAAAGTATTTATTTAAAGATGGTTACGCCGCGGACAAAGCCAACTGGGATCGTGACAAATCATGACAATGAACACAATGTTTTGGGCCGATCAAATAATTTATAAGAAGAAAAACAAAACAAATAGTGTTGTCTCCTGCCTTTATTTTCTTCTTTCTAATGATTTGATCGGCCCAAAATATTGTGTCACGATCCGAGTTGGCTTTGTCCACCGCGTAACCGTCTTTGAATAAATACTTTAAGAAATGCCTATGAGGAAAATGAACGGCGATTTCTTTTCCGGGTCTCTCGAGGGGGCGGGACTGCGACGCTCTATTGGAGTCCAACTAGTGGTTCTCAAATGTTTTATTTGCAAAGACCCCCTAAACTCTGAGCGTGTACAAACGCACACAAGAAAATCTCTCCTGGGGGTTCCTTGGCACAAAACATTTTTAGATGCGGGTCCGCGGCCAAACGTATTTATATCTCAATTTGGAGGTCCTTTGGGGGCATGAAAAAGTTTGAGAACCACATGAGGCTTTAACACGTGGGTCGCTGAATGATCTCACAGCTCAGTCCAGTGAGTGTATCAAATAAAAAGCGGACCTCTCCTCTCCTCCATGTCTTCCAGCCCATTATGAATACACTACGCTACGCTACACACTACACTACACTACACTACAGTACACTACAGTACACTACACTATACACTACACTACACTACACTACAGCACACACATACAGGTCTCCACGGAACCTGTTCGCTGGCAAACAGCCATTCCTGCGCTCCGACGCTATGCGAGTATACCAGCCCTTTATCTGCGCTTTCCATCATATTTCCTAATTTCAGCTGGAAGCGAGCCAAGTCTACCACAAGCTTGAAGGAAAACAGCGTGGCTGTTTGGTTTGGCTCACGAACACCCCCCCACCCAGCTCACTCCTCTCCTGCTCCCCCCACACCCCCACCCCCCGTATCCCCCGGTGGGTCCGCACATCCAGTACCGTTGCGATCCGCAAGAGAAAGAGAGAGAGAGAGAGAGAGCCTAGCTACAGTATAGACCTAACCCCTTAAGACCCGAGGAGACCCTGCAGTCTATACGAAACGTCATCTAAATCCTGACGCTATGCAACGTCAGTGGTTCAAAAACTGGTTCTCAAACGTGCAGCGTCAGTCCGACATCCCAATAATCCGACACCCCATAAGTCCGACTATACCCAATACTCCGACCATAGGAACCCTATTCCCAAACCCTAAACCATAACGTTTCGAAAAAGCCACGGGCGAGTCTTCAACCGGCCACGCAGTCAGACGGGAAGTCGGACTAACGCGTGACCCCAACCCCCCCCCACCCTCAAACCATTTCATGTCGAGGACCACCCCAAAAAGTATAGTATAGTAGTATCTTGGCCGCCGATATGAGCTTGTACAGTTCTGCTATTTTCTTAACAGCCAAAGTGTGAGACAATTGGTGTCAAATATCGCCTAAAGTCTAAAACAACACAGATGCGTTCCCGGCGTAAAAGGGCTAAATGACCTTTTCACCCCCCCCCCCCACCCCACACACACACACACACACACACACACACACACACACACAGACACCGTGTACATAACAAATTATTTTAAGCTGTCGTGCCGCGCTGCTTTATTTGTAACGATTAGCCCAGACACGATTTGAAGCCGCCGAGTAAATCGGTGAGTTATAGTGATAAGGACTGTAGCCTAGGATCGGATCGACGCGCGGAATGGCGGTACGCATGTGCGTGTTGGGCTTTTCCCCTCTCCCTCTCTTTCTCTCTCTCTTTCTCTCTCTCACCCCCCCCCCCCCCCCCCCCCCCCCCCCACACACACACACACTCGACACGGACGAGCGGCAGAGTTTTAAGTTCACATGCAGTGGGTTTTATTGATGGCGCATTTACGCTCTCCAGACACAATGCAATTAATCACGGGGAAATAATAACAGGGGTGGTGTTATATGCCGCGTTGCATGATCACTGTGACCGCATTCATTTGGGTGTAAATGATGGAATGCTCATTGTGAAACCAACGGGGATATGATACTGTACGTTTTGAGGTTCATGATAAGTGCCGTTGTAGTTAAGACACACATGTACATGTCATTTGTCTACACTAATGCAGCGCACTGACGGTTATGGGATCACATTTCTGGCATGTGTGTAATGATCTAGCATGTGGTCAGTGTCATTTGGATCATGTGTAACGATCTAGCCGGTCCATTTGGGTCCATTTGTACACTCTCAGAGTTACACATCCGGCCGTAAGGGTCCATTTTGGTCCAATTGTAGACTCAGAGTTATAGACTCTATAAGGGTTTAACTGGGGACCCCCTGAAGGACCACTGGGGGTCCTTCATTACTTGCGCAAGCAGAGCGCGCAAGTACTAGTTTCGCCCGGGACTCGTATGCACCGCCCCAGCCGTCCCGCCAATTTTGATGCGGATGCAGTTATGCACCGTCCCAGCAAATTATATACATATAGTATATGTATAACTAGCTCTCAATGATGACGTAATAAAGATGTGGATTAAAGGACCCAATGCCAGAGTGTAATTGGTTTTCGATGGTGACGTAATGACGATATGTTTTAGTGTTGGGAGGATTAAAGGTAATGCTCCTGTGTATACATGTATGTAATCTGGCACCACTGCCGTATCAGGCACAATTTGCTGGGACGGTGCATACGCATCAAAATTGGCGGGACGGCTGGGACGGTGCGTACGGCGCAAAGTAACCACAGTATACCGCTAATCAACTTACAAATTACATATACATATACATAGTATATGTATAACTAGCTCTCAATGATGACGTAAAAAAGATGTGGATTAAAGGACCCAATGCCAGAGTGTAATTGGTTTTCGATGGTGACGATATGTTTTAGTGTTGGGAGGATTAAAGGTAATGCTCCTATGCATACATGTCAGGCACAAGTAGTCATTACTGAGATTTGACAGTTCGTAGCGGTCGAAAGTACTTGCACGCTCTGCTTGCACACTAGTTGGCCATGTATGGCCTACTAGTGTGCAAACAAGCAAGTATGCACTCGACAGAGTGCAGTTCTAGTTGAGAACAGTTTTTAGATGCTAAAAATAGCACCAATTTACACCCTAATAATATCAGTGTGACACCCTTGGGGATACAACGTGAAGTGGGCAGGTGAGAGAGAGACAGAGAGAGAGAGAGAGAAAGAGAGAGAACATAAAAGATGTGCTTGTGGGAAATAACAGGTATTAAGCAGATTAAGTGGGTTTCTAATGGCACCGATTTGGGGGCGGAAAAAAGCGTTTGTGTCGTTCGGCTAATGACGGGGCCGCCGCGAGCGCACGGGGGCAAAGGTCACCGTACTCAGCGGTCGCCGTTAGCGAGAGGGGCAGTGAGAGAGAGAGAGAGAGAGAGAGAGAGAGAGAGAGAGAGAGAGAGAGAGAGAGAGAGCGCTTCATCTGGAATAGTTTAGTGTAGTAGCAGCCGATTGGGGGGGGGAGAATTCCAAACTGTTCAGCTAAATTATTCCAGATCAATTTGGCGTCTCTCTCAGGAATCCAAAACGGGGCCCTTACAAAAGTACATTATTATATTAATAGCTTAACCCCTTTTGCAACTAGATCTCATTTTAATGATGTTTAGGACACAAGGAACACTTTCCTGGGGTATTTATGTCTGTACTTTGAGTTTTTATTTATTTTAGTCGTGACACCATGTTCGTGACCAAAAACCTGTCATGAAAAATGTGGTCTCACTTCCTTCCTGGACTACAAAGTCACAGTTCCATGCAGCCTCCCCCCCCCTCTCCACAATAAGGGGAAGTGCACTAATGCATTATGGGCATTGTAGGAGTTCAGCCATACAGTCAAACCCTAGTCAAACACACAGACTTCATTATTTTTCTGACCATTAAGGGCTTTGCAAACGGGGAGTGATAAAACACGCCTATAGTTCATTTTCAATGAGACCTGTGTTTTTGCTCAGAGAAGTCGCGGTGCGACAACGCAAGCGTATTTACGTGAGCGCGGTCCCGTGCATTTGTTGTGCGCGTGCTCGTTACGTGCACACGCGACTCACCAGACCTGCATTCTGTTTCCCTTTTTTTTTTACACTTGCGTTGTTGCGCCCCTCTTCAACAGACCTGGAGGAGACCTGTGTTGATCCAGGCCCTCTTCAACTGACCTGGAGGAGACCTGTGTTGATCCAGACCCTCTTCAACAGACCTGGAGGAGACCTGTGTTGATCCAGACCCTCTTCAACAGACCTGGAGGAGACCTGTGTTGATCCAGACCCTCTTCAACAGACCTGGAGGAGACCTGTGTTGATCCAGACCCTCTTCAACAGACCTGGAGGAGACCTGTGTTGATCCAGACCCTCTTCAACAGACCTGGAGGAGACCTGTGTTGATCCAGACCCTCTTCAACAGACCTGGAGGAGACCTGTGTTGATCCAGACCCTCTTCAACAGACCTGGAGGAGACCTGTGTTGATCCAGACCCTCTTCAACAGACCTGGAGGAGACCTGTGTTGATCCAGACCCTCTTCAACAGACCTGGAGGAGACCTGTGTTGATCCAGACCCTCTTCAACAGACCTGGAGGAGACCTGTGTTGATCCAGACCCTCTTCAACAGACCTGGAGGAGACCTGTGTTGATCCAGACCCTCTTCAACAGACCTGGAGGAGACCTGTGTTGATCCAGACCCTCTTCAACAGACCTGGAGGAGACCTGTGTTGATCCAGACCCTCTTCAACAGACCTGGAGGAGACCTGTGTTGATCCAGGCCCTCTTCAACAGACCTGGAGGAGACCTGTGTTGATCCAGGCCCTCTTCAACAGACCTGGAGGAGACCTGTGTTGATCCAGACCCTCTTCAACAGACCTGGAGGAGACCTGTGTTGATCCACACCCTCTTCAACAGACCTGGAGGAGACCTGTGTTGATCCAGGCCCTCTTCAACAGACCTGGAGGAGACCTGTGTTGATCCAGACCCTCTTCAACAGACCTGGAGGAGACCTGTGTTGATCCAGGCCCTCTTCAACAGACCTGGAGGAGACCTGTGTTGATCCAGGCCCTCTTCAACAGACCTGGAGGAGACCTGTGTTGATCCAGACCCTCTTCAACAGACCTGGAGGAGACCTGTGTTGATCCAGACCCTCTTCAACAGACCTGGAGGAGAACCGTGTTGATCCAGACCCTCTTCAACAGACCTGGAGGAGACCTGTGTTGATCCAGGCCCTCTTCAACAGACCTGGAGGAGACCTGTGTTGATCCAGGCCCTCTTCAACAGACCTGGAGGAGACCTGTGTTGATCCAGACCCTCTTCAACAGACCTGGAGGAGACCTGTGTTGATCCAGACCCTCTTCAACAGACCTGGAGGAGACCTGTGTTGATCCAGGCCCTCTTCAACAGACCTGGAGACCTGTGTTGATCCAGACCCTCTTCAACAGACCTGGAGGAGACCTGTGTTGATCCAGGCCCTCTTCAACAGACCTGGAGACCTGTGTTGATCCAGACCCTCTTCAACAGACCTGGAGGAGACCTGTGTTGATCCAGGCCCTCTTCAACAGACCTGGAGACCTGTGTTGATCCAGACCCTCTTCAACAGACCTGGAGGAGACCTGTGTTGATCCAGGCCCTCTTCAACAGACCTGGAGGAGACCTGTGTTGATCCAGGCCCTCTTCAACAGACCTGGAGGAGACCTGTGTTGATCCAGACCCTCTTCAACAGACCTGGAGGAGACCTGTGTTGATCCACACCCTCTTCAACAGACCTGGAGGAGACCTGTGTTGATCCAGGCCCTCTTCAACAGACCTGGAGGAGACCTGTGTTGATCCAGACCCTCTTCAACAGACCTGGAGGAGACCTGTGTTGATCCAGGCCCTCTTCAACAGACCTGGAGGAGACCTGTGTTGATCCAGGCCCTCTTCAACAGACCTGGAGGAGACCTGTGTTGATCCAGACCCTCTTCAACAGACCTGGAGGAGACCTGTGTTGATCCAGACCCTCTTCAACAGACCTGGAGGAGACCTGTGTTGATCCAGGCCCTCTTCAACAGACCTGGAGGAGACCTGTGTTGATCCAGGCCCTCTTCAACAGACCTGGAGGAGACCTGTGTTGATCCAGGCCCTCTTCAACAGACCTGGAGGAGACCTGTGTTGATCCAGACCCTCTTCAACAGACCTGGAGGAGACCTGTGTTGATCCAGACCCTCTTCAACAGACCTGGAGGAGACCTGTGTTGATCCAGGCCCTCTTCAACAGACCTGGAGGAGACCTGTGTTGATCCAGACCCTCTTCAACAGACCTGGAGGAGACCTGTGTTGATCCAGACCCTCTTCAACAGACCTGGAGGAGACCTGTGTTGATCCAGACCCTCTTCAACAGACCTGGAGGAGACCTGTGTTGATCCAGACCCTCTTCAACAGACCTGGAGGAGACCTGTGTTGATCCAGGCCCTCTTCAACAGACCTGGAGGAGACCTGTGTTGATCCAGGCCCTCTTCAACAGACCTGGAGGAGACCTGTGTTGATCCAGGCCCTCTTCAACAGACCTGGAGGAGACCTGTGTTGATCCAGGCCCTCTTCAACAGACCTGGAGGAGACCTGTGTTGATCCAGGCCCTCTTCAACAGACCTGGAGGAGACCTGTGTTGATCCAGGCCCTCTTCAACAGACCTGGAGGAGACCTGTGTTGATCCAGGCCCTCTTCAACAGACCTGGAGGAGACCTGTGTTGATCCAGGCCCTCTTCAACAGACCTGGAGGAGACCTGTGTTGATCCAGGCCCTCTTCAACAGACCTGGAGGAGACCTGTGTTGATCCAGGCCCTCTTCAACAGACCTGGAGGAGACCTGTGTTGATCCAGGCCCTCTTCAACAGACCTGGAGGAGACCTGTGTTGATCCAGGCCCTCTTCAACAGACCTGGAGACCTGTGTTGATCCAGGCAACAACGCCTGCGTTCCTCGCTTCACGTTTGCAAGTCCCTTTAGGGTGCAAATTTCAAATTGTGCTATACTGTTATCTACTACAAATACTATTAACATTGAGTGACTGCAGTTTCTCGTGTGAATATCCCAGTGGAAATGTCCCTTTAACTTAAAAAAAACAATAAAGAAAGAAAAACGTGAAAATAGCTGATGGATACAAATTGTAGATGCTATTTTCACTATTTCATAAAAAGGTAGTTGATTGTAATTCGAATACTACTACGGTCTACTGGACTGTCACTTGCAACAGAGTATGTATACGACGCAGTATTCCTACTTTTACTTAAGTAAAACAAACGGGAGTACTTCTCTCACCACTGCTCTCCGTCCAACCCCACCCCCCCACACCACCCACCCCCCCGTCCACCCCCTGCGAACCTCCGTGGCTTCTCTGTTCTGTCAAATATTAGACACATGTTCTCTCTCTCACACGCACGTATACACGCACACATGCACGCACACACACACACGTGCACTCAGCAGGGTAAATGTAAACACACAGTGGTTGCCCCGCCTCCGCGTCCGTTACACTTTGCTCAGGCCAGGCTTTCTCAAAGGCCTCCTCAGCTCAGAATACTTTGATAGTACACTGGTAAATGGTACATATACTAATAATAATAATAATATCTGGGACTTATATACGGGGGGGGGGGGGAGGGGGCTGGCAAGAAAAAGGACAACTTTATTAGAAAAAAAACAATTAAAAGTGTAAAACCAATAAAACAGTGCAATACATGACAAGTTTAAAAACACATCAGCTTGGAAATGCGATTCTGAACAGGTGGGTTTTCCGTGCAGATTTGAAGGTATAGGAAGTGAGGGGGCATCTCGGATATGTTTGGGGAGAGCGTTCCAGAGGGTGGAGGGCGCCGGGGCGGCCACAGAGAAGGCCCCGTCGCCCCCAGGTTTTGCGTTTGATCTTTTTAGGGACCTCAAGGAGGCCGGCTTTGATCCAAGGCCCTTTACATAATTGATTGTGCATTTACATTCACACCAGTACTTTGTCCAGAACGTGCAGGGCAACAGTTTTGTCGTATAATGTCAGACCCACTGCATGACAACGGCTTGTGTTGCATGATGTCAGATCTGAGCTCTGTACAGTATGCCGTATATAAGGTGTGAAGACTCTCTTGCACTTCCACACAGTTCTAGAGGACCGCAAATGCACTTTCCATGAAGCTTTACCCGACATATTTCCAGTGAAATAGATATACAGTAGAAAAGGAGAGAGAGAGAGAGCATATTGCATATAAGGAGAGATTGTCCAGTCGCCCCCCCCCCCAGCAGACCTCCATCATACACACCGTTCCCCATCGCAGCCCATGTATAGAATCAGCGTTGGCGATGAACTCCCCGAAGGAGCGACTTCCGGGCCGTCTTCCCGGACCAGGGTCCTGTGCTCAGAGTGTCTTCGGGAACACATGAAGAGGAGCCGCCGGCGTCGCCGCAGCAGTAGCGACATCGGCCAAACGCCCACGAACGTACAGCCGCTCCCCTCCTCCTCCTCCGCAGCGCGTCGGCCAAACGCCGGCTGTGCAGCGACCAGCCCGAAAGGAGGAGATGCGACGACCACATCTCGCGACCGCCGCCGCCGCCGCGCCGCGACGTCAACTCGACCGGGAGAGGTAGAGAAGACGAAGAAGAAGAGCGGTCGGCCCATGCCGCCGCGCACCAGCCCCGCCGCCGCCCGCGGTCAGAAAGAGAGGCAGGTCTGCGAGCGGTGCGACAAGACCTTCAGCAACCGTAGCAACCTGAAGAAACACCAGCGCGTCCACACCGGGGAGCGGCCCTTCCGCTGCCACCAGTGCGACAGGAGCTTCGGCCAGCTGGTCAACCTGAAGACGCACCTGCGCGTGCACACGGGCGAGAAGCCCTTCCACTGTGCCGAGTGCGACACCGGCTTCTCCAAGCTGTGCCACCTGAACACGCACCGGCGCGTCCACACGGGCGAGAAGCCCTTCTATTGCACGCGCTGCGACACCAGCTTCAACCGGCTGGACAGCATGAAGAGACACCTCAGCAGGCAGCACGTCGTCGTCGTCGACTGCCAGTGACGCGGAAAAGTATACGTAAAATACGTATAAATCACGTTTTCTTTTTTTTGTGTGTCATACGTCATATGGCAGCCAATGGGAGTTTGTTTAGAGCACATTATGACGTCCATCGTTTGCCAGCCATGAAGTCTATGGACTTTGATGTTTGTTTATGGTAATAAATGACGACGTTAAGGCGTCATTGGCCAATATAAATACACCGCCCCTCACTTCACACTAGTGTGATCTGCTGTTGTTTTCTGTGGTTTTACACGAGATGGCGCTGTTCGCTAACCCACGCTTTACTGTTTAACCCTCAGCCATATGGAACCAGGAAATCACATGATCGCTAAAAATCCGCTTCCAGCTTGTGTGAACACAGACCCGATGATTTGATTGGCTGATCACCCCATAGCGATGATTTGATTGGCCGATCACCCCATATGCAATGATGGTTTGATTGGCTGAGCAAAGTACATAAGTATTGAGGATAGCCTATAAAGTGAGGGCAGAAAAGTGAAGACGCCAAAAGTGATTGGCCGGAATGACTTTTGTAATGATTCGATTGGCTGAGCACCACCCTGGGCAAGACCTATACGCTGAAAAGACTATCAGCGGAAGTTGCGGGACTTTAGTGGAAGTAGTGCCCAAGGAAATGACGTTGATGCTTTACAAATCAGTTTACATTCTCCGCGAATGAAACAAGTGTTGTGATTGGGGGGGGGGGGGGGGAATACATCTGACGGATGTTCCGGAGGATACATCCGCCGATAGCTTCTCTGCCGTATACGTTGTGACCATGCAGGCTGTTCTCTTCGCAGATAAGTAAGCCTGGGACCGAGGCTACTGAGCACGGAATGTGATGTATATGCATGACGATTGTATGACGAGTGTGGTTTCTTTTCACGTGCGTTTTGCTGCCCTGCCTGGACCATTATGGGACTTGTCAGTGGACATCAATGAAAGGAATAGAATGCACCCGCACACTGTGTATTTGCTCAGTGCAAGAGTATTTTTGAGTGGTGCAACCACTCCAAGGAACAGCAATGTCCGTGTCTATGTGTTCACCTATGTGTTCACCTATGTGACGTTAATGAGTACCAGTAGGGTCGCTGTTTGCCAGAAACAGAGAGAGGGATAGTGCTGCACTGTTGCCTGCTAATGAGAGAGAGAGAGAGAATGGTGGGGGGGCCTGAAGAAGGTCCGGAGGGACCGAAACGTTGCAGAATTATCAGCCATCATCATACATGGATCATCTCATACTGGCCAATCAGAATGCCTGTTGCCTGTGATTGGTTGGCTGATTTGCTCGTTTACATATGACGTACATTTTCCCTTCAATGTCAATGGCGTTTAATGTTTTTGATGTTTAATTTATGGAATTTTGACCTAATTTTCCTTTCATTGTCAATGGCAAATCTTGAGACGTGTGGGGACAAAGGCTGTTTATGGGAGGGGCTAGCGCCTCTCAAGAATCACACCCATGTGAAGTGAGGGGCGCTCTTATCATCTCATATCACAGTTTGTGTCCTCTGCACCTTCGTTAACAATGTTCGTGTTATGCAATGTTTGTGTTTACACGAACACTGAAAATTGTCCATTCATTTAATGTTTGTGTTAGGACAACGTTTGTGTTTACACACACACACACACACACACACACACACACACACACACACACACACACACACACACACACACACACACACACACACACACACACACAGGAGCTCAAAAATAGATCACGGGCACTGGGTTGATTAAAAATCAAACCTGTGTGAAGTGAGGGGCGCTCTCATCCAATAAAAACATGAATATACTTCTTCATGAATTAATTTGTCAACTTATGTCATTATCTTTTAACCATGATACAATGTTTAGAAAAAACTCATCTTTTCACCATGATCGTGTACGATGACAACTGAATTCATGTGTGCCCGCGAGCTGAATTAATGTTTGTGTTGCCACAAAAAGCTGCTCGCTCACTGGCGCACCACACTTTCTGTGCTAGCCGATACAGCATACCGATACCAGAGAATAATATTTATAATAATAAAATAATAAAAGTAATTTCTTATTTTGAAGTCCACCGACTATTATATCTCGTGTTAATTGTGTTTATAGCAGACTCCTCACTCAAATGTGCAGTTTGGGCAACTCCAAAGCAAACTCCACATGCCCCGACATTTTATTTACCTGCTATAGTGTCAACCCCCTTACCCCTGTGTGGGACCGGTGGTTATGAACCGATATGACCAAATAAGGGCCGATACAGTATCGGGACATCTCTAACCCATTCTGACCTGAGATCAGATTCTAAAAATGTCTATTACATCCTGACAGTTTCATTATTAACCCATTCTGACCTGAGATCAGATTCTAAAAGTGTCTTCGATTTTTCAAAAATAGCAGACCTACAAGCTCGTATCGCGCCACTCGGTGGCGCGATATGAGCTTGTAGATCTGCTATTTTTGAATAGCTAAAGCACGACATGATGCCTACACCAAAATGGGTGCCCGGTCAGAATGGGCTAATGGTAACTAAAGCTGTCAAATTATAATTGCAGTGGAGTAAAAGTACAATATTTGCCTCTGAGATGTAGTAACGTAAAAGTACATAAAGACGGTACTTTATACCGCCACTGCTTTCCTTTACAAGCGTGTTATTTTTTTTTATCTCCAACGTCTCTCTGTTCTGCCATGTTGGTATAAACCGCAGAGCTGCAATTATGGCACTTGGCCGCGTGTACCTTTCACAGGAAGGCATTCATCTAAACCTCTCGGGACGGGAACCCCTTCTGGTGTTTTAAGCATGTTATACTTTAGCTATTGTGAATAATAATATGCCTTCAAAGTGAACGTTTTTAACTCAAAACTTTGCTTCTGGGTGGGGGAGAGGGGGGGGGGGCGGTGTCCCTGGAACAACACATTTTCAGATGGGGGTCACATATCATTTCTGTGGTCCTTGACATGACATAGTTTGAGAACCACTGACATAGAAACATAGGTTTTTTCAGAAAACTGTCAGGATTTATAGAAGACATTTTGTAAAAATCTGTTCTCAGGTCTTAGTGGGCTAGAAACACAGCTTATTGCTAAGGACCTCCACTTACAGTAAAGTATAATTTCTCTGAGATAAGTTGTTCCTATCTGATTCTCAGAAGGAGGTCTGTCTTATGGAGGCCAACGGTGGAGCTGCCGTGAATGCACCGTTTGCCGGCATGGCGTTTCCCATGTTGCAACAGCAAGCGTTGCCATGTCCACTAATCATAAGCGACGTTGGGCTTATTGTTTTTCTATATGGGTGTGCGATTGTGCGTGTGTGTGTGTGTGTGTGTGTGTGTGTGTGTGAGCGTGCGTGCGTGGGCGCGTTCGTGCATGCCTGTATGCATGTGTGCGTGCCTGCGTGCCTGTGTGCATGCATGCGTGCTTCTGTTGGGCTTTGTTTTCATAGACCCATGGTCACTTGGTTATCTCACTCAATCTGGCAACACTGGCTCCAGCATGCTGGCATGCAGGCGTGTGAAGGTAACCTATCTGATGTCAGTACAAGTAGAGGGTGTTACCTATCTGATGTCAGTACAAGTAGAGGGTGTCACAATGTGAAGTTTACCATAGCTATTATAATAGTAGCCTATTGCCTGAAATTCTAAAGTACCGCTCCACACGTCCCAGACCCTTCTCCCTACACTAAAATACCCTGGACAATGCTCCACACGTCCCAGACTCTTCTCCCTTCCCTAAAACACCCTGGACAACGCTCCACACGTCCCAGACTCTTCTCCCTTCTCTAAAACACCCTGGACAACGCTCCATACGTCCCAGACTCTTCTCCCTTCTCTAAAACACCCTGGACAACGCTCCACACGTCCCAGACTCTTCTCCCTTCTCTAAAACACCCTGGACAACGCTCCATACGTCCCAGACTCTTCTCCCTTCTCTAAAACACCCTGGACAACGCTCCATACGTCCCAGACTCTTCTTCCTTCTCTAAAACACCCTGGACAACGCTCCATACGTCCCAGACTCTTCTCCCTTCTCTAAAACACCCTGGTCAACGCTCCACATGTCCCAGACTCTTCTCCCTTCCCTAAAACACCCTGGACAACGCCCCTGCACCTCCCAGACTATTCACCCTTCTCTAAAACACCCTGGACAATGCTGCACACCTCCCAGACTCTTCTCCCTTCCCTAAAACACCCTGGACAACGCTCCACACGTCCCAGACTCTTCACCCTTCCCTAAAACACCCTGGACAACGCCCCTGCACCTCCCAGACTCTTCACCCTTCTCTAAAACACCCTGGACAATGCTCCACACGTCCCAGACTCTTCTCCCTTCTATAAAACACCCTGGACAAAGCTCCATACGTCCCAGACTCTTAGACCTTCCCTAAAACACCCTGGAGAACGCTCCACACATCCTATAGCCTCTTCTCCCTTCCCTAAAACACCCTGGACAACGCTCCACACGTCCCAGACTCTTCACCCTTCCCTAAAACACCCTGGACAACGCCCCTGCACCTCCCAGACTCTTCTCCCTTCCCTAAAACACCCTGGACAACGCTCCACACGTCCCAGACTCTTCTCCCTTCCCTAAAACACCCTGGACAACGCTCCACACCTCCCAGACTCTTCTCCCTTCCCTAAAACACCCTTGACAACGCTCCACACGTCCCAGACTCTTCACCCTTCCCTAAAACACCCTTGACAACGCTCCACACCTCCCAGACTCTTCTCCCGTTTTAGCGTTCTGAAATCTCACTCATATGGCGCCAGCAGCCAGCGCCCTATACTGCTAGCCAAACCTGACAGCTATAGCCAGGAGGCGCTGAGGCGTCGGTGGTTTCTTGCCCACCAACTAACCCTCTACAACGTCCCGTCGCTAAGTCCAACAAGCGCTCCTGCCCCTCAACCCCGGTTAATATCCACAGCAAACGCTTGCGGAGACGAACGCCTTCACCTCCTGCCATCCAACTGCCCGAGCAGCCCACCACTAGCCCCCCGCTCTCTCCCCCACCCCCACCGCCCAATAGTATCTTGCCGGACACAGCTGCGACCAATTGTGACGTCACCAGCGCCAAGGAAATCCCAGACGAGCCTCTCGCGTCTGTTGCTACGGCCTGCAATGTTAATGGGGGTTCCCCCAAAGACTCAATTTTGGAGAACCATGTCGTCACCGATGCATTAGCATACTCCACTATTGACAGCATTGAAATTGACATTACTGCAGAAATCCCACCCACAGTGTCTGATTCCACCACTTGTACCGCCTCGGTAGTTAATCTAAAAAATATTCCCCTTTGGTCCAAACTGTCTATCGACAACGCAGGCTGCAAAGATAGCTCTCCGGAGCTTATCATTATTGGTGATAGTTTGATTAGATCTGTTGTGATTCCTGGCGCCATTAATTATTGCCTCCCTGGTGGTAAAGTGTCGAATCTAATTAATTTGGCCCCTGCAATTGTAAACCTCCACCCCACAGCACATACAATAATTCTACATGTTGGCTCAAATGATGTTTTGAGCAGGCTCTCTGCCAAACTCAGGGAAGACATAGAACTACTTGCCACTACCATACAGAACTTAGGTAAAACTTGTATTTTTTCCGGCCCAATTCCGGCCCCCTCTAAAAGCCCTGAACATTTCAGCAGACTATGGAGCCTGCATGAATGGCAAAAATCCTTTTGTCACGCCACAGGAATTGGTTTCATCAACAACTTTGATAGTTTCTGGACACGCAATAATTTATATAAACAAGATGGCCTTCACCCCAACCCCAAAGGCACCAAGTTATTAAGCACTCATTATATCCAGTTCATCGCTTTCAGCTGCAACTGACATGCTCCACAGCATGATCCCACCTTAGCCTCACACGACAATAACCACGAGCATCTCCCCCTGGGTCATGCTGATTCCATTTCCATCTCCTGTCCGCTATCCATCCCTGTCCTCACTAGGACAAGACTACCTTCAGTTAATTTCATCCCTCGCACAGTCACCCCATCAAATCTCATTCATATTCCCTGTAGACCCAAGACTCCTCCCACTAAATGTGATAACAAGCTTAACCTTGCCCTGTTTAACATCAGATCACTAACAAATAAGTCCTCCTCTGTAAATGATATAATCTGTAAAGAGAAGCTAGATATAATCTTTCTAACAGAGACATGGCTTGGCTCGGATGGAGCTTTTCTCCTAGCGCCAGCCTGTCCCACAAACTACAGTTTCATTCACTCTGTTCGCGAGGCTAAGAAAGGAGGTGGACTGGCAATAATCTTTTCAGACACATTAAAATTCAAGGCTCTGACCCTTGGCAGCTTTACATCCTTTGAATACCAGGCCACTATATTACTTGGTAAATCCTCTATGCCAATGATTAGCATTTATCGCCCGCCAAAATGCAGTAAAGCAATATTTCTAACAGAAATATCAGAACTTTTATCCATCTGCTCCACGAACTATGACAGAACTCTTATCTCAGGTGATCTTAATCTGCACCTGGATGATGCTACAGATGCTGTGGCTATGGGTTTCTTAGAGTTATTGCACTCCTTTGAGTTTATCCAACATGTTGTTGGGCCTACACATAAACATGGGCACACTCTGGACCTGGTGATTTCCAGAGGGATGAACATCACTGTGGAAAGGACTATTGAAAGGCCTGATCTATCAGACCACTATTTGCTGTGCTTTAATATGACTGTCTCTGATCTAGAGGAAAACATCACTGAATATACCATAACAAAGCGTTTTTTTAGCTCTTCTGCAGCTGACGAGTTCCCTCGTCATCTGGGCCCCCCCCTGCCCGATACTCCCCCAGTAAATGATATGGTTCAAATTTTTAATCTTAAACTAGAGTCAGCTCTTGATATAGTGGCTCCTTTGAAAACAAAAAAGAAACATAACACCAGAGTTACGCCCTGGTTAAATGAGCATACACGCTCACTGAAGCAAGAATGTCGTAGAGCTGAGCGAGCTTGGAGAAAAAATAAACTCTCCACCCACCTAGAGATTCTTAAAAAGTCAACAGTCGCCTATAACAAAGCCCTGCGTCTAGCAAGGCAGGCATATTTCTCTGGCATTATTAACGAGAACAAGACAAATGCCAGAGTCCTATTCTCTACCATTGATCGACTTTTAAACCCCCCCCAGTCCTATAAGCAGTCATTCCCGGCCTCTAAAGCTAAGTGTAATGAGTTTGCATGCTTTTTTGATAACAAAATCTTTAACATTAGAGCTGATATTTTGAATGGTGCTGTTGCTAGTGCAAACCTTCAAACAGCAGCTAACGGTCCCAGGGTAGATCTCTCCAGGGGGAGCCTATTATCGTTTTGCGCAATTGATGAAGACGAACTCCGCAAAACCATATCACAGATGACATCTTCCTCCTGTTCATTGGATACAATTCCCACCACCTTTCTCAAAGAGGTCTTAGACAGTGTGATTGGAGATATCCTAAAAATTGTAAACAGCTCTCTACAGACAGGCGTCTTCCCAGACTCACTCAAGACGGCCGTAGTTAGGCCCCTACTAAAGAAACATAATCTGGATCCCTCCGTTTTGGGTAACTATCGACCCATTTCGAATCTGCCCTTTCTGGGCAAGGTTTTGGAGAAATGCATCTCTCATCAATTGGATGTATTTCTACAGAGCAATGATGTGCACAACAAATTCCAATCTGGCTTTAGGAAAAGTCATAGCACAGAAACTGCCCTTGTAAAAGTAATGAATGATCTTAGGGTGTCTGCTGACAAGAAACATGTATCCGTTCTCCTACTTCTAGATTTAACGGCTGCATTTGACACGATTGATCATTCAATTTTAATACAGCGTTTGGAGCACTGGATAGGCCTGTCTGGTACGGCCCTGTCCTGGTTCTCCTCCTACCTGTCAAACAGAAGTTACTTTGTCAATCTAGCCGAGTTTGACTCAGACAAACACGACATCAGTTCTGGTGTCCCACAAGGCTCGATTCTTGGTCCTCTGCTGTTCTCCTTGTACATTCTGCCATTGGGTGAACTCATTACCAATCACGGAGTCAATTTTCATTTCTATGCTGATGATACCCAACTATATCTTTCTGTGGCCCCAGACGATCCCTGTGCTTTAGACCCGCTGCTGACCTGTCTGTCTAGCATAAAATGTTGGATGAGTGAGAACTTTCTCAAACTAAATGAGGATAAGACAGAAGTTCTCATAATCGGTTCTAGCGAGCAAAAAGAATCAATAATTAGCAGACTTGGCAACCTGACTGTAGAAAGTAACAGTACAGTAAAGAACCTGGGGGTTATTATTGATTCTGAATTGAATTTTAATTCACACATTAATCATGTTACCAAGATTGCTTTTTTTCACCTTAGAAATATTGCACGGATCAGATCCTATTTGTCCTTGGACGATGCAAAAACGCTAATCCACGCCTTTGTTTTTTCTCGGCTTGACTATTGCAATGCACTCTTTTCAGGACTCCCTAAGAAAACGACTGACAGACTACAACTTGTCCAAAATGCAGCAGCTAGAGTTTTAACTAGAACTAAGATGAGAGAACATATTACTCCAGTTTTGGCATCACTGCACTGGCTTCCGGTTGTTTTCAGGATTGACTTTAAAATTCTGTTACTTGTCTATAAAGCTCTCAATGGTCTCGCACCTCCGTACCTCCGTGACTGCCTACCTAGATATGTCCCTAGCCGCCCCCTCAGGTCCTCCAACGCTGGCCTACTTGAAGTGCCTAAAAGAATGTGCACAAAAAAGTACGGTGAGGCAGCTTTTTGCTTCTATGGCCCAACAGCCTGGAATAAACTTCCATTCGAGCTCAGACACGCACCCTCTGTAGACATTTTTAAATCTCAACTCAAGACTCACCTCTTCACCCTTGCTTTTAGTTGAGTTTTATTTTATTTTTTATTTTATTTTTTTATGTGTTTTTATTTATTTTATGTTCTTATATTCGGTTTTGTTCTCTGCTATCATTTTAACTACTTGTGTTTTATTGTATTTTATTTTTGTGTCCTGCCCTGTGAAGCACTTTGAGCTACATTTATGTATGAAAAGTGCTATACAAATAAAGTTTATTATTATTATTATTCCCTAAAACACCCTGGACAACGCTCCACACCTCCCAGACTCTTCTCCCTTCCCTAAAACACCCTGGACAACGCTCCACACGTCCTAGACTCTTCCCCCTTCCCTAAAACACCCTGGACAACGCTCCACACATCCTATAGCCTCTTCTCCCTTCTCTAAAACACACTGGACAATGCTCCACAAGTCCTAGGTCCACAGAGGACCACTGATTCTGTAATAGTATAAGAATGCTAAGATAATGTGTTGTACAGTGGTATAATATAATATGCTAGCAATCTAGTAGTCGTTCTTTCCTTGTTTCAATGAAAAATAAGGTATATACCAAGAAAAAGGCATAAGATCTCACTGTATTATATGTACAGTTTTGGCATATTACATTAATAACCTCTTGAAACCCAACTATCTGGACTGGAGGAACACAGTACATAGAAAAATAAAATGAATGGAATTAGATTTCCCATGTACGGTACGAGCACTTAACCCATTTTGGGCGGGAACCCTTTTTGGTGTTTTAAAGAATTATGTTATTCTATTTAGACTCAAGGGATGAATTGACACCATGAATGACATCCATGACTTTACACAAAAACCATTTTCTATTTGAGAACTCCTATCATCTTCAACTGCAGGGGGCACCAATGGGCTCAGTATTCAATCGAGATTATGCAGGCATTGCCTTGGGCTTCCTTGAACACAATTGAGTGTGGCACAACAATCCTTTTGCCCACAATATGTTGTTATTTAAGAGATATATTGATGATATTATCCTTATCTGGCAATGTACTGAGGAAGAGCTTCATGGTTTTGTGTCTTACCTGAACAATCTGGCACCTACCATTAAATTCAACACAGAATTCAGCAAACATGAAATTCCATGTCTAGACACCCGTGTACTTTTTCAGGATGGCAAATCGTCCACCACTCTGTACACCAAACCCACAGACAAGAATGGTCTTTTACATGCCACCAGTGCACACCCCCCTGCTTTGAAGAAAGGTTTACCATAATATTCTCAATTCCTTAGACTGAAACAAATCTGTAACAGTCAGTCAGATTTTGAAAAGGAGAGGGACATCATGTACAGAGACTTTGTTGATAGAGGGCACCCCAAAGAATGGCTTGACTCTGCTTTAACTAAATTGAATAATCCAAACCAGGTTGCACGGACTAAAAATAAACATTCATGTGCCTGCATCACTACCTATAATCCTTTGAGCAATGATATACGTAGCATCATAGAGAAACACTGGCATGTTTTGTCAGCTGACCCTGAAGGTGCCAAAGTGTTCACTGACCCTCCTCTTTTCTCTCATTATAGATCTCAAAGCATCAGAGACTATATGGTGAAAGCAGACTGCTACATACATCTAGGGCAGTCCAAGTCCGCACACGCATCATATGAGTGCCATCAGAGGGCCTCTAGCTGTCGCCAGACATTTCATGGAAGCCGGTCACTCCATAGCAGATCTGTCTTTTGATCTGGCAGACACATGAGTCATTGATCAAATTAAGAAATCTAGAAGAGGGGGTGATTTAGACACTAAACTCCTCCAAACTGAATCTAGATGGATTTTTTTATTTAAAGTCTGTCAATCCAGGTGGCTTGAATGAAGATCTCTCCCTCCAGTGCTACCTATAAAGGAAAAAGTTATATTCAAAAAGTGATTGTATAAGTCTGTCAACATGTGATGTATGCAATATTCTTGTTTCCTATATAACTGTGATTTTGTATATCCTTTCTGTAATGTCCACGCCCACAATCTGGTGATGTAAGAGCAAAATTGCCAAAAGGGCAGGGGGTACTCTAGCACCCCCTAGTGTCTATATGTGCACGCCACTGCGTGGTTCCCGACATGCAGACTGAAGTACTTGAAGTGCGTCGGACCAAACACCGATTCATGGTTCCTATACGGCCCATCCTCGTGTTGCAGGGCGCCGACTCCCGGACGATTTCACAGATATTTTGTTAAAAAGTGCCGTTTTGAAGTTTATATATCTGAGAATATTTCACACATAATAAAACAACATAAAGATACAATCAACACAAATAACGTTTTGATACAAAATCTGAAATGTATAGCCTAACCTATTATAAATGTGCGTAAGTGTGCGTGTGTCTGTAGTTCTCGTATTCTTAGTTTACTTATGATCCTTGATGACTATTTACTGTACATGTATTTGATGTATTACCTTGCATTGTTCTTGCTTACTGTAAGTCAGTAGGACAGACAGACAGACAGACTGACTGACAGACAGACAACTGTCCATGTGTCCAGCAGCGGGACGCTGTCCAAACAGCGTACAGTTACAGTATACTGTAGTTGTGTCAACATCCATCGTCCTCTGTCTGACCAGCTGCTACAGAGACGCGCACACGCACACGCACACACGCACACGCACACGCACGTGCACACGCACACGCACACGCACACGCACACGCACACACGCACACGCACACGCACACGCACACACACACACACACACACACACACACACACACACACACACACACACACACACACACACACACACACACACACACACACACATACAGAGAGAGCGCCCCCCGGAGGTCAAATCCATGATGAGCACATACACAATGGAAAATAAATAAATACTGTATGGTCTCTGTCGGCCACAGAACTGTTATTTTTTGCCCTGCTTAATCATACTACAGTGGAGACAATAGTCTCCACCAGGCCGAAGGCATGGGGAGAGAGTATGTTTTGTTGTCTCTGATGGATATTTTCTTTGGTATTTTATGTTCACATCTTATTACTATGTTAAAAAAGACCTTGTATTTGGTGTACAGGACTGCCCTGTCACCCAGTGATGTTATATCAATATTTGCATGGTATTAATTCTACTATCAGCTGTCGCCCACTCCAGATTGAAAAATGGAGTACGACCTGACAAACAACTTTGCCCTAAAGATGAGGATAAAAACACCCTCTCACCCCATGAGATAAAGAGTCAACAACAGAATCCTAATCACGGGACGTGATTAAAGTCAAAAACAGGATTCAGACAATCGGACGCTCATGACACTGTACTCTGATAACCACCTCTCGACCTATTGCAATGTGACAACTGAATTCTGTATCTATGACATGTTTTCCAGTATATATGTTTGTGCAAAATGATGTAACGGGGTTCAGAACACTTACAGTACGGAGAATTCTCTCTCCTACTTCCTTGACATTTCTTGTAACAACGCTTGAACCTGAAGACTTCACTAAAAGATCTGACTGCATTACATGGTATTCCTGTGTGAAATTCTTTAAGGTCTCTTCCTCTCTGGTTTCCCCAGAGAGAAATACTTTTGGGTGAATACTTTTGGGTGGTCTTGATTGATCGAGGTTTCTCATGGTTCAAAGGAAGAATAGATAAGGTGGAGCTGGAAAATAACTCAACAGTCTCCACCAGGCCGAAGGCATGGGGAAAGAGTATGTTTTGCACTCTGTCCGTCCGTCCGTCCGTCCGTCCGTCCGTCCGTGTACAGCTAATCTCCGGCACCGTTAACCTGGTCGACGCCAAATTCTCCACACACTCTCCCTGGATGCCAACTATGAACCTTTGCCCCCCCCCCAAAAAAGAAATCCAGAACGGCATGTTATAGCGCCACTAGGAGGCCGACTTTTGTAAAACACATTTTTGGATATTACTCCTCCAGATTCTGTCCAAAAATCCCGCAAATCGCTGCACAGTATCTCTATCGTCATGTGTTTAAGACGGATCTGTCCGATATTTCATATTCCATCCTAATTGGCTAACATTGGCTTTCAAAGTTTGCAGGATTGTGTGTGCGTCCGTCCGTCCGTCCGTCTGCCCCAAATTTTCGAGAACGGCTGTTATAGCTCCACCATGAGGACGACTTTTTTAAAACATATTTTTGGATATTACTCCTCCATATTGCAGCATGCAATTCACGTGAAATCTTTCACAGACTTTTCTACTAGGCTGAGGAATACAGTATATCCCACCCTTTTCACATTGGCCTGTTATAGCGCCACCAGGAGGCCACGACCTGACATGCCCTGGTGGAGACATGTCCCCCGAGGGGCACTTTTTCTAGTTGGTGATCTGCTACTTTTGATGCTTTTGAATTTGTAACAATGTTGGACATAATTATGAGACAGAGACGATGTATTTCTTTGACACACAAAACCTGTATTGTATATGACTGTGAGTCACATTATAATATGGCATATTGTTGCCAGTGCTGACGGTAACATTTACTTGGTCGTATATTTGCCGTATTGCTTTTTGCTTTTTGCGAGCTGACATCTTTCACTCCGCTACACGCATTTCAATTTTACAATGTAGGCATTTAGCAGACGCTCATAATCCAGAGCGACTTACAATAGGCAAGAACAAAAGCATGCAGGCAATGCATCACATATACATAAGAAGTATTTATCATGAAACATGCGTAAGCTAAGAACGTAACAGTGGAATATCTATATAATGAAACTATATATATAAATTATATAAAATAGGAACAATAGCCTCGCAACGGTACAAATTACTGAACGTCTCTGAGATTGTTTTTGAAAGTTTCTAAGCAATTAAAAAAAGGTTCAAAAAATTGACTTCCGAACGTTTGAATACTTGAGTATTTTACCCGTGTATTACACTTTGTCTGACCTGTGTTGTTAATCCATTCTGGGCGGGAACCCCTTTTGGTGTTTTAAAGCATTATGTTACACTTTAACTATTGAAAAATAGCAGATCTACAAGCTCATAGCGCGGCACAGAGTGCCATGCTTTGAATTTGTAGGTCTGCTATTTTTGAAAAATCGTGAAAATGTGGCACAAATCTTTGAATATATTCTTTCAGAGCAAACTTTTTTTTTTTTACTTAAATCTTTGCTTCTGGGGGGTGGGGGGGGTCCCTGGAACCAATGAAGACATTTCCCTGGGAGCAGTGAAACAGTGTGCGGACATCCCTTCCTTTTCGGGGTCCCTGGAACAACATGTTTTCAGATGGGGGTCGGCGGGCAATTACATATATATATTTGGGGGTCCTTGACATGAAAATGTTTGAGAACCACTGACAGAAACGTGGGTGTTTTCAGAAAGTTTATTAAATTTAGAAGGCATTTGTAGAATCGTACTCAGGTCTAAATGGGTTAATTGCTGCTGGAGTTGAGAGCAGTTTACAAAGAGCAACGTGACGCCTCGCTGTATGACTTCATATAACAACTCTGGTTCTTCTCAAAGCATGGAGGAGCAGTGCCTTTAGATGAGAACGTACAGTATGAACTCTGCCAAGGATATAGAAACAAGACAGACAACTGACACCCATCTGTATTAAAGTCACACTGTGTGATGCTTTATAAGCAACATTACATAGTACAGAGGGCGTGTGCGTTACCATCATTAATGGCACGTCAGCGTTGCTGCAGGGACGAGCCAATAGGAGAGTTCAATGTCGTTTAATGCAATCAGACTTTTTTTCTGTTTGGATGTATGGGGCTGTCAAGGCCAGAAAGTAGCTTTTTTCCACTCAGTAGGTGTTCCTGCATGCATTCAAGTTCCGGGTACGATGATGATGTCATGCGCATACCCTCCATCTTGCTGAACTTTCGTGCCGCGCTGCAAGTTTGTAAATCTGCTATTTTCGAATACCGGTATAGCCAACGTATAAACTATGATGGTTTAAAGTGGTTCAAATCTATAAATGGAAAAACACAGATGCGTTCTCGGTCTTGACGGGATAAGTGCAGACGATGATCACACCAGTCAGCGGGTTTGGATGAAAGCTTGTTTATGTGGAGCGCTCGCTTCCGCTGGATCACGGTGTAGTGTAAAATTATGATTGGTAAAAATGGACTACATTTACTGTAAGTATGAACGCACTGTTGTTGGCAGTGAACCCAGAGAAATAAATAAAACGGCAGCGTTTTAGCCACGAGTTACACGCTCGGCGGTGCTGCTGCGATCGAGTCAGAAAACCCACTGGCCATGTCAGAGTTTGGTTTTCCTGCCCAGTGGCACTTTCTTTTCACAGGTCACAGGTTCATAGAAAAACGTATAAATCACAGAGATCATGGATAGAGAGTCAGGGAGGGCCTGTTACTGAACGGTAGTGTTTATTAGAGATAGAGAGACAGGGAGAGCCCTGTTACTGAACGGTAGTGTTTATTAGAGATAGAGAGACAGGGAGGGCCTGTTACTGAACGGTAGTGTTTATTAGAGATAGAGAGACAGGGAGAGCCCTGTTACTGAACGGTAGTGTTTATTAGAGATAGAGAGACAGGGAGGGCCTGTTACTGAACGGTAGTGTTTATTAGAGATAGAGAGACAGGGAGGGCCTGTTACTGAACGGTAGTGTTTATTAGAGATAGAGAGACAGGGAGGGCCTGTTACTGAACGGTCTAGTGTTTATTAGAGATAGAGAGACAGGGAGGGCCTGTTACTGAACGGTCTAGTGTTTATTAGAGATAGAGAGACAGGGAGGGCCTGTTACTGAACGGTCTAGTGTTTATTATAGATATTTGTAATTTGTGTTTAGATATAGTGTACTGATGAATGCACTGCAGGGTTATAAAAAAAGAAAGAACAATTGCACACTCGCCTGCAGAAGTAAAATAGATATCCGATACCTTTTTTGATCAGCTGCATTGATTTATGCGGGGAATAGATTAATATCATCTCACTGTCATGTCATCTGTCTACTGCCATGTGGAGAATGGATTTGTTGTGATCATGGACACGTAGGCATATAGCTATATTTAAATGTTCAAATACAGCGGGTAGCCTATATCCTCTTTGTCAGATCCTCTTTGTCAGCCTAAGTGACTTAAAACTATGACTGGCCGAATTGCACGCACTGATGCAATAATGTGGCAGCATGCTGCCCCCCCCCCCCCCCCCCCCCCCACACACACACACACACACACACACCGACAGTCAGACTGACTTAAGTAACAAAACAATTTAAATAGGCCTACTGCAGGCATTACTACACTAAACAACATTGGATTCGTACAGTGCAGAATGCAGATAAGTAGGCCTATATGTTCTTATTATAATTGTGAGTTTGTTTTTTAACATGCAGCGCGAGTCCGCGAGAGCCGATCTACAAGCTCACAACGCGTTGCACTGTGAGTAGAAGGCTGTCAAGTGAGCAGCGCAATCGCGCATGCTAGAAATATCCTAATAAATAAATAAAAAGGTGTCGGGCTTGTAGGGGTAGTTTCTGTATGGGACTCTAGGCTAACTTGCCTCTAGAATGCATGCATAGGCATACAAGTGCACTTGGCTTTTATATATAGGCTATCATTTTTTTATGTGCTGACCAATGTTGGGGACACATGCCTACATATTTTATCTGAGATTTGGGAACTATTTATTGATTCAGCATGAAGACTAAAGCCTTCTGAACGCTTGCGTAGATTCCTCCGCCACCTACAGAGGTGGCGGAGGATGCCGAGGTGGCTTGAGGTGCCGGAGTTTCCGACCAACCAACGGCAGCGTCAAGTTCACGGCCATGTCCATGAATTCCGAATTATTGTGGGAATCCACGTAAATGCCTGTCCGCTCACGTTACATAACGTTATGAGCGTAAACGCCATTGTGAATGAGGACCATAGTGTTTAGATAGTGTTTAGAGATATATATAGTGTATAATGACATAAATGACTATGTTGTTGTGCAAAACATGCCCCTTCAAGACAAAATAAAAACATTTTCTCCCCTTCGTAAAGCCAATTCCCAATCCCCCAGCCTCTCTACAAGTAGGCCTACTCCATCTCTGCTAACCGCCACAATCAGTCATTGGGAGGGTGAAAAAAACCTCTCCTCCGATACCCGGGCCGTCAAGCCAACATCATGTACCGTACGGACATGACGCCGATGTTTCACTGCTTTCAATTCATGCAGAAAATCACTGTTGTTTGTGGTTAACGTGCAATACCTCGACGGTGCATTTCCAAAACCATTAACCAATTGCACTCTTTGGTGAACTTGAACTCTAAACAGACCGTTTAAAAAGAATGGCTGACCTTAAAATACAATTATATACAACTGGTCGTTTTCTGAGGAAGCAATCTGATTGGTTGAAACAGCTGTAGGAACGGCTAATCAAAACAAATAATTCAGCCGTGCTTTTCTCCCAGAGCGCAGCAGACTCGGTGACTCGGTGACATTTGTGGTCGTAGTGACTATACATCTGTAATTGAAAAATATGATTTTATAGTTTTAAGGGTAAGTAAGTAGCCTTGCCGAGCCATGAGGCCCATAGGGCAGGAGCCTATCTCCTGTTTCTGTAGCGTGAGGCAGCTTGACGTACGAGTACACCCCCTGGACATGACGCTATAGTATGTCGCAGAGACTTACCCCAATCCAAACCTTGATGCTGAGTGTCAAGCAGGGAGGCACTGGGTCCCATTTTTAGAGTCTTTGGGATTGAACCCCCGACTGGAGGGCGGACACTCTAACCACAAGGCCACTGAGCTGGTCTGTGTTTTAAAGGGATAGTTCAGATTTTTTTAACTTAAGTTGTATGAAATACTTGACATTAATATAGTGCAGGTTGCAACTGTATTAATTGATTGCCAGAGTCCTGTGGTGGGAGTTCTGCTCTGGTTTTGGTGAAATATCAAGTAGTTCCGGTCATTTTGTGGGGGGTACTGGGGGCCAAGCAGTAAAAGTAAATGAATCCACAAAACTAACCTAATTTGTATTGTTGACCTATTTCTAAAATATTAGTGCAACTTTCGTTCTTTTTTTTACACCTCTATCACACAGAACTCAGTCTTTTGTGTCCATATCACTACGCCCAAAAAATAGTTCCATGTGATGGAGGGGTCAAAGTTGAACGAAAGTCGCGCTAATATTTTAGACAGTAAAGATATAGCACAGTATAGGAGTCCAAATACATTAATTTGGGGGTCCTTGAAATGAGAACTACTCACAGCACTGCAATGAAGTAACCGATGCTCATCATGACACACCAGTCCGTCACAGTCATCAGTGTGTGTGTGTGTGTGTGTGTGTGTGTGTGTGTGTGTGTGTCACACTCAGCAGCATGTCCACAAGAAGGTGATGATAACACCAAAACAAGCATTAGTCTCTAACGCACTAGAAACTCCCAAATCAAAGGTACTGTTGCATACATACTGTATAATGTAACGCCCAGGATTCGAACTCGGGTCTTCCACATTAAAGCCCAATATCTTAACCACTAAGCCATAGGGATATCCTTATGCCTGGAAAAACATATTTTCAGACGGGGGTCCACGGCCAAATACAAATAATTGTGGGGGTCCTTGACATGAAATAGGTTGAGCACCACTGACCATAGAAACATAGGTTTTTCAGAAAACTGTTTTTCAGAAGACTTCCTGTGTGAATCGTCCGATTGTCTCACAACAGTCTGAGCAGTCGGTGGATCGTTGTGTCGTCCTCCCCAACAACTGAAAAGGTCACGGATAATAATTGACCTTTTGACCCCTCCTAGAGGGGAGCAACAGCGAGGACACATGGAGTCAAGAGACGTCGACAGTAAAACACTGGAATACCCTCGCAGAAACACTCCAGTACCAAACAACGATGAGACGTTGTGGATCATTTCCTAATGTCACTCCTCCAAGAACATCAAACCGCTCCCCCCACCCCCCTCCTCGCAGCAAGGAAACGCGCTTTTATGAGCCGTGAAGTTGTTTCAAAGCGGACCGCTGTCCACCGCTGCCAGTGACTGCCTGACTGACTGACTGACAGCTCCGAGGCCTTCAATGGTGCGCTCGCATCGGCTCTATAGCGATTTACGCTTGCCTTGGGAGCACCGGGACGTTGGGGTGCGCCACGCTGGAGCCACTGTGCGTACGTTACCGTATACTTATGGCCTTGGATGTGAGGAAAGCAGCGGAGGAGAGTTAATGTGTAGAAGATGTCTTGGTGGAAGCGCGAGCACACGGCCGAGCGCTTCCACAGCCAGGCATCGTGTTGGAGCAGTCCATGCAACCAGAGTCGTGTGTGTCGTCCCCAATTACAGTTTACCTAACTTTGCTACTACAGGGAAAACCTGCTCGTGTCCATATGTGACCAGATTTGACTGAGAGCCTGCCATCGTGCAACCTCCAGCTTTTCACCAGAGGAGAAGAACTGAATTTATTCAAAGAAATCCAATGGCAGTCCCTCAGTCAAATTTAGTCACATAATATGTTACTATTTTTGAGTGGTGCAACCACTCCAAGGAACAGCAATGTCCGTGTTCACCTACGTGTTGGTTCACCTATGTGACGTTAATAAGCATCAGTATGAGTACCAGTAGGGGCGCTGTTGTGCCAGAAACAGAGAGAGAGAGAGAGAGAGAGGAGGGGGGGGGGGGGGGGAGGGGAGTTGCACCACTCGGTTCACACAGGTGTGATTTTTTACTCTTTGTGTCTCTTTCTTGCACTCTTTATTCTAACCCTGTTTGATGTTGTGTTATTCTATGATGCTGCATTGTCTGTAAGGAAGACAAACTACAATAAGATTTTACGATTTTAAGATGTAACAACAAAGTACAAACTTAAAGCCCCTTGAAGTACGGAGGTTTTGTAGCCTATACCCATATCAGTGATTCTCAACCTTTTTGATTCAACCTTCTTTCATTTACAACCATGGCTGAGGGAAGTAGGGGTGCTGGGGGGGGGGGGGGGGGTTGGACAGTTCTCTCCCACCCCCCCCCCCCCCCCCCCCTCCTCTCTCTCTCTCTCTCATTAGCAGGCAACAGTACAGCACTACCGTATCTCTCTTTCTGGCACAACCGCGCCCCTACTGGTACTAATAGTCATACTCGTGCCCATTAACACACATACATAGTTGAACACATAGGCGGACACGGACATTGCTGTTCCTTGGAGTGGTTGCACCACTCAAAAACGTAATATGCTTCCTTGTCAAAGTAAAGCTTCACACACCCACCCACACACACACACACACACACACACACACACACACACAAGCCATAAAAAAGTACACCTGTAATTTCACTGCTGACTTGGCTCCAAGGTCAACACGGCATGTTATTGCAGCTTTGGCTAATGTTTGATAAATGATAATAACATTCAACCAACGGATCCCTTTTCAATTCACATGCTGTGGAAGCACACATGGCCGCATGTTTCTGTACCGCGAGGAACAAATGACTGCATTAACACACTTCCTCTGGCTCTGACTGTGATTTAAAATGGTGACATTTTACGAGTGTTATACTTGAAGATTTAAGGTGGTATAATGCAGTCAGTGGTTCCCAAACCTTTTCATGTCAAGGACCCCCAAATTTACATGAATTGTCTCGTGGACCCCCATTTGAAAAGATATGCCAGGGGGACTCGGTCTCAGTCGGACCAAGGGACTCGGTCTTGACTCGGTCTCATTTGGCCCAAGGGACTCGGTCTCAGTCGGCCCAAGGGACTCGGTCTCAGTCGGCCCAAGGGACTCGGTCTCAGTCGGTCCAAGGGACTCGGTCTCAGTCGGTCTTGACTCGGTCTCAGTCGGTCTTGACTCGGTCTCAGTCGGTCCAAGGGACTCGGTCTTGACTCGGTCTCAGTCGGTCTTGACTCGATCTCAGTCGGCCCAAGGGACTCGGTCTTGACTCGGTCTCAGTCGGCCCAAGGGACTCGGTCTTGACTCGGTCTCAGTCAGTCCAAGGGACTCGGTCTTGACTCGGTCTCAGTCGGTCTTGACTCGGCCTCAGTCGGTCTTGACTCGGTCTCAGTCGGTCCAAGGGACTCGGTCTTGACTCGGTCTCAGTCAGTCCAAGGGACTCGGTCTCAGTCGGTCTTGACTCGGACTCAGTCGGAGCAAGGAACTCGGTCTTGACTCAGTCTCGGTCGGACCAAGGGACTCAGGACAAGTTAGAAGTGCGGCACGAACTGCCGTGCTGTGAGCTTGTACATCTGCTATATTCAATGTGAGCTTGTACATCTGCTATATTCAATGTGAGCTTGTACATCTGCTATATTCAATGTGAGCTTGTACATCTGCTATATTCAATGTGAGCTTGTACATCTGCTATATTCAATGTGAGCTTGTACATCTGCTATATTCAAATGGCCAATGTTTAAATGGATAAAGTGGTTCAAATGATTGTGATGCTGAATTAACCAGTGTTGATTTTCTCGAATAAATCTATGACAATTTGTGTTTGTCAACTCCGTGTTTTCACTGATGAAAACTGAGTCATTTTACACTTGGTTGCATGCTGAAAATATCAGATCTACAAGGCGTCGCACAACGCGTTGTGTGAATCATCAGGATCCACAGAATAACGACAAAAGGCCTATAGCTCTTATTCAGTAGCTCAGTATTGCACTTACTTCCGTCCATCCATATTCAACCGCTTATCCGTAGTCGGGTCGCGAGGGCAACAACCCCCAGAGAGCTCCAGACTTCCCTCTCCAGAGCAACTGACTTCCTCCTGGGATCCCGAGACGTTCCAAGGCCAGTGAGTCGAATGAACCATCACTCAAGGCACCTCCGGACAAACAGCCTTAACCTGGGCGGGAACCCCTTTTGGTGTTTTAAACATTATGTTATACTTTAGCTGTTATCAGAGCTTGTAGTTCTGCTATAAAAATCGTGAAAAAGTGGCGCAAATTTGGAATATATATTCTTTCAGAGCGAACATTTTCAACAACATATTTTGGTCCCTGGAACAACATATTTTCCGATGGGGGTCGGTGGCCAATTACATATATTTTTGGGGGTCCTTGACATGAAATTGTTTGAGAACCACTGACATAGAAACATAGGTTTTTCAGAAAACTGTCAGGATTTAGAAGGCATTTGTAGAATCCTTCTCAGGTCAAAATGGGTTAATGTGCACTGCAGTGTGACTCAGCGCTAAATTAATTACCGCGCTCTGCGCTGTAGCCCCCCCCACACGCGGCCTCCGTGTGACTCTGTGAGAACACTCACACTTACTATTTTCATTTCCATAAAGCACCCGGCAACCACAGCTCGATGGAGAGACACACTGGAAATTAATAAACTAGATGAATTTGCGGTGCCGCTTCTCTTGACGTCACGTTTACTGCGTTTTTTGGCACAGCGGCGCGGCCGCCGGTCATTTTCTTGGCAGGGGTCCTCTGCGGCCGCGAGGACACAGCTAGCGCTCTTTGTAGCCGCTGGGGGAAAAAAGCGAGAAGAGGAAAACACTGTACAGCAACCCGAGAACCATCATGCCTTCATGTTGGGCAAGAAAAATCACATCATTGGTTGAAAATAGCCACGATTTTAATCGCTTTCAGGTTTCTGGCATGATATGCTGGTGGTACAGCTGTTTTTCTTTTTTCTTTCTTTTGCCCTGAAAGCTCACAATGTTTACGTGTTTAAGTGTAGAGACATGTAAAAGAAAAAGGACGTGTTTTCAAAGCCAGGGTGTCGATAAGCCAACAAAAACAACATTCCATTGAAATTCGTTTAATTAGTAAATTCCACAACAGTATATATAGTGTTTAAGGTGGCGTTCCAAAAACATGTTGAGTCACGGACCAGTTTTTATGGGTCATCATCAAATATTGTTAAAACATTGTTAAAATACCCGATCTACAAGCTCACACTGCCTTGCGTTGTGAGGCGATGTGAGCTTGTAGATCGCCTATGTTCACCAGATTCATCTGTGGAACCGAGTCAAACTAACTCTGAGCGCTTGACAGGGTGGGGGGGGGGGGGGGGGCCTGAGAAGGTTGAGAACCACTGTGCGAGACTGATGGTTGACCCTTTCCACCCAAGTGTACATAACGGCCACTCGGCAAAATGTCAAAAGTCCAAGCAATGTATTATTTTGAAACGTTTACAAATTAATTTTGTAACAGACTATAAGGCCAAACCTTAATGAACAAATGGTGCATTTATATAGCGCCTTTATCCAAGGCGCTTTACATAGATTGTGCATTCATACACCGATTGCGGCGGAAGCCATGCAAGGTACCAACCAGCACATCGGGAGCAATTTGGGGTTCAGTGTCTTGCGCAAGGACACTTCGACATGTAGACAGGAGGAGCTGGGATTCGAACCGCCGACCCATGGATCATTGGACGACCTGCTCTAACTCCTGAGCCACAGTCGCCCCTACAACAACAATATGTGATTAATGATGAAGTTCCAAAATTAGTCTTCATTCACAAAGTGGGTATAATACTCAGCTGACATCAGGCCATATCACTTTCTCTTGGAGGAGAAAAGGGGATTTTCTTTTTAGGGGCTAGTGCCCCTAAAAAAAAGCAGCCTCTACCAGGTGGTTTCATGGACGGTACCGATATCATTGGATTGGACGTATAAAGCTGTCTGGTCTTACAGCGCTCGCTGGTCAAACGCGCTTATAGCTTCATGTTTCGGCGGCGAGAGGTGCAGAATGCTGCAGCTTCCCTCGCAGAACAGCTCTCTGTTGACGAAAGGACAGCATCGTTTAACCCATTTAGACCTGAGGACGATTCTACAAATGTCTTGAGAGACAGTTTTCTGAAAAAAAAACATGTTTCTATATCAGTGGTGCTCAATATTTCATGTCAAGGAACCCAGAAATGTATTTGACAGCCGACCCCCATCTGAAAATAAGCAGTTCCAGTGACGCAAATATTTGAGTTCAAAGCGATCGCTCTGAAAGAATATAATATAGTCAAAAGATCTGTGCCACATTTTCACGATTTTTCAAAAAATAGCAGACCTATACAAGCTTTGTAGATCTGCTATTTTTCAATAGCTTAAAGTATAAAATAATGCTCAAAACACCAAAAAAAGGGTGCTTCCCGCCGTCCAGGATGGGTTAAAAAGCTGGGGGTGACTGCCTGGCGGTATATAAGAGGGAAGGGAGAAGGAGAGGAAAACAGAGACCCCTCATAGGAAAGCGTAAGTCATAGCTTGAGAAGCGGCCGGCCGCGCCAACACAACCAATGCTTCGTGCAGGCATAAACAAAGGCGGTGGTGGGGGGGGGGGGGGGGAGGGAGGGAGGGGGGGGGGGGGGGGTGGTGGGAGCAGCGCAGAGGGAGTCGACAGGAGAGTTCAGCACAGCACAGCGCCCTTAACCCATTAAGACCCAAGGAGGACCCGATTCTATACAAATGTCCAACGACCCGCAAAATTATAGGTATGCATTTGTCCACCACGGCTGGACCTAAAGCTGCTCCACTGCTAATCACTTCACGTGAATGGCGCGCGAAACGAACGTTCGTCTCGTTATGATGGAAAGATACAATACAAAAATAAATATATATAAAACTCGCTCTTGCCACTGTGTCCAGTGTCTTTAAAAACAAAAGACCTTGATCCAAGAAGTCAGAGCGCGGTGATTACCCGAAAAGTAATTTATCGGCCACTGCACGCACCCCCCATCTGAACATGTTTTGTGCCAGAGAAGATTTGTGTTAAAAAATAATTCTATGCTTTTCAAATATCTTGTAAAAAATCAGACCAACAGCACCCCCTATTGGTACTCTAAACATCGGCACATGGGTTTAGGACATAGTGACATATGGGACATTGCTGTTCTTTGGAGTGGTTGCACCACTCAAAAATAGTAGATGTACAAACAAAGCTCACATCTGCTATTTTTTGAGAACCACCGCAGTTTTCGGAAAAGAAAACCTTCTCAAATGGCACAGTGTACATTTGTACAACATGCTTTCCCGGGCTCAACGGGCTAACCATATATCCCCTTGGCGTTTGTGCAGAGCCACGTACTATAGCGCCATGAATCACCCACAGCAGCAAAGTTACTGTTGCCTGGCTGGAGGCTTCATGGGACCACCGCGGCAGGCCGGCCGCGAGTGGCTAGCTGCCGACAAGGAGGACCGCTGCTACGCTACGCTAATGCAGTGTAGTGTAGTCTCTGAATATAGTGCTGTTTCCCCTCCATTTGTCTCCACGGCCTATAAAGCTGATTAACCCATTTAGGCCTGACGTCGAAATGTTAAAAAAAAAAGTCTTCAAAATCCTATTCTGAAATACCTATGTTTCTATAGGCCTATATATTTCTCCACAAATTATATGTAATTGGCCGCCGACCCCCCCATTTCAAAATATGTTGTTCCAGGGGCACCCCCCCCCCCCCCCCCCCCCAGAAGCAAAGATTTGAGTTAAAAACGTTCGCTGTGAAAGAATATAAAATTCAAAGATTTGCGCCATGCATGATTCACGATTTTTCCTAAAACAGCAGACCTATACGAGCTTGTGGATCTGCTATTTTTAAATAGCTGAAGTAATATAACATAATGCTTAAATATAAACCACCAAAAGGGGGGGGTTTTCCGCCGTCCAAAATGGGTTAACATCACAGCCTATAGCAGAACGCTGCTGAAGCAGCGGCGACGCAGGCAGCGCAGGGTCACAGTGTTAATGCGGAAAATGGCTACCACACTTTGACTGCCCCCCCCCCCCCCCCCCCTGCCCCTGCTTCCTCACAACAGCGTGTGTGTGTGTGTGTGTGCGTGTGTGTTTGTTTGTGTAAGTAGGCTACTTATGTATACTTTTACTCAAGGACTGTACTGTATACTGGTCTAAAGTGCAATTTTGAGGCACTCGTTTTTACTGCACTACCATTATTTGAAAACTTTGCCGAATTTGATACATTAAGCCGATTACTCTAAAAAAAAAAAAAAAAAATACATGAATTGTAATCCCCATTTAATACTCCCTACAACATTTTATATACTCTCTACGACGACACGTCGCCTCGCTCGTTTTCGAACATTTAGAAACTCTGGAAATGGGCCATTCATAAATGAATACCTCTTTTGCTCCAGTAAGTATTACTTTGACGGAAACTCTGTTTTTAATGTTTTTTGTGTGGCTTTCGCCTTTATTTTATATTTTTTATGGAGGGACAGACAGTAGGCTGACAGACAGGAAATGGAGAGAGAGAGAGAGATGGTGGAGTGACATGCAGCAAAGGCCGTCGAGATCGGGAGTCGAACCCGCGGCACACTGCCAGACTGGACCACCAGCCAAGGTGCCTGGACCGCTGAGCCACACGGGCCAGGCCGACGGCAACTATTTTTGTACTGTTTTTAGTACTCAAGTCCATTTTTGAATACAGTCCTCTCATATACTACATCATGGTAACCTATATAATAAGGTATTTCTGCACTCTGGTATTGCTACCTTTACTCAAACAGCGTGATGATAACCGGAGTACTTGTTCCTCCATCACCAGGGATTTATGGGTCATGGTTTTCTGTGCGGAGCGGAGCGGCAGCCATTTAACCCATTTCCACCGAGACCGAGAAAATGTGTTCTAAATCGTTTTCTGAAAAACCCTATATGTTTCTATGTCAGTGGTTCTCAAACAAGGACCCCCAGAATGATAATGTAATTGGCCGCGGACCCCCATCTGATAATATGCTGTTCCAGGGACCCCCCCCCCAGAAGCAAAGATTAGATTTGAGTTAAAAACGTTCGCTCTGAAAGAATATATATATTCAAAGATTTGTGTCACATTTTCATGATTTAAAAAAAGAATAGCAGATCTACAAGCGAGTGCCACGCTACGAGCTTGTAGATCTGCTATTTTTCCAATAGCTAAAGTATAACATATTGCTTAAAAAAACCCACCAGAATAAAGGGGTTCCGCCGTCCACAATGGGTTAACCCTCCTCTGCAGTGAGAGAGAAGCAGTCAGGCTGCAATCAGTCATTCCTTCCTCACAAGTACAGCATGCCTGTTGTCCTCCTCCTGTGTGTTTACATTACTGCACAATGACTCTGGAGTGGAGTGGGTAATACACGTGCAAATCGATGAGGAGAGAGAGCTTGCGTGCGCGTGTGTGCGTGTGTGTGTTGTGGGGGGGGAGGGGGGGGGGGGGGGGGGGGGGGGGGCTGCGGACCCCTGACGCAGGCCAGGCCGACACAGAGTCCCCCCAATGATGGATTAGGCCGCTTGGAAAATTACAACTGGTGTAATTGTTGTTTGGCTCTCTGTGTGCCTTATACGACAGCTACCAAACCTTTTCAACTTCAGATGCCGAAACAGTTCGTGTGTCTCCCCCCGGAGCCTGGACTCCGAAGGTATGCAAAAATGACATTAATAACTTATATTAACACACAATATACCCTGTGGATCACGACATTTCTGGACAGCGTAGGGTATTCGCATGCATAAAGTGAATGGCAAATCGAGTGGCAAAGTGACGTGGCAAAGTGAGTTTAACATTATTTAATGTCGTTTAATGCATGTACTGTAGATATGACTTTTCTGTTTGGATGCATGGGCTGTCATGGCCAGAAAGTATAGTTTTTAACCACTCAGTATAGGCATTCCTGGTTTGATGATGATGTCACGCGCATACCCTCTATTACAAACGATTTGGAATATATTCAGGCGGATTTTCGTTTAACCGAACCTACTACAATATAGCGCCGCGGGTGATTCTTCAAAGCTTGGTGAAATACTCTGCAGTGAAGCTCATTTCACGATTTCAATTCTCTGCAGTCAACGTGTTGAAAATTTTTGTTTTTCCCGTCAATTACGATATCAATATCATCATCACACTGCAGCGTCACACAAAAGCATGACAAGTAGCAGATCCACAAGCTTCAAACGTGCCGCGAATCGTCGCATTTTGAGCTTTTATAGATCTATGCAATATATACTTTTGTCTTTCTTGAATTTGAATCCTGATAAGTAACAGTTATGGACTTTCAGCCCGATACAGGTGATATCCCTCAAATCATCTATTGCGGCTAGCTGTTAGCATAAACCCCACTTCCACGTGCCACCATACGCGTTCACTTTAAGAGTCGGAGTTTGCCCCCCCCCCCCTTCCCCACACACACACTCGCTACACACACGCGTCGGGGTCCGTATATATATACGGACATGGGAAAGAAATAATTAAAATATTGCAACAGATTGAATGGTGAATGAACACAAAGTGCCGTCTACTGTAAATGCAGCCACGTTCTTTCTTCATTTATGCAAGAGACCATTCAGGATCACTGCCTTGATGAGGACACGTGCACGCAAACTTGAGTTTTCACATTATGCACGTAATCAAAGTAAATCTTTATCCCACGATTTTGTAACCCATTTTTCACCCCTGTGTCAATTATCTAATGTGATCCTGGGCTCTACACACCCTCCGCCAACCTGGGGAGAGCAACGGACTTGAACTCATGCTTCCTTCATGCCTGAGTGTCCAAGTTGCTCCTTTACACCTGTCAGGGGGGAGTTTCCCTGGTTGGACGTAGCGCGTGGGAGGAACACGTTATTCCAACCAGTTCCTTTCCCCTCCATCAGGCGCCCCGGCTGGCCAGGGGGAGGCAGTTTAGAGACCAGGATTACTGCATGTTTTTGTGAGGGTACCTACCCTATAGGGGACACGGGGAGAACATGCAAACTCCACACAGAAAGGCCCTTTCGCCAACCCCGCCTTCGGGTATGGGCACTGATGACGCGGAGGAGGGAACACGCCCCCAGCGCCCGAGCGGGAATCGAACCCAGGACCTTCTAGCTGTGAGGCGTTAGCACTACCAACTGTGCCACCGTGCCACCATGTATTTGCTTGTTGAAGCCATTTAGACCTGGGGCCGATTCTAAAAATGCTTTCTAAATCATATATTAAAAAATGCCACAAAAAGATATATCTTGCTATATGTACTGTACATAGCAACAACTACACCCCCAATATGGGTTCCGTCTTGAAAGAGGTTCCCATCCTTAATGGGTTAGTTGTCACCGAAGATGTCAAGTCAACAGGCTTTTGTTTTTGTTTTTTTCTCTCTCCAGGTGATTGACTGAGCTCTTGACAGAAGAACTAACACTACGGTCCGTTTCACACTTAACAATATAAACATGCTAAAGCTATAGGGGTCAAAGTTCACTTCCTGTTGCACTCTGTTTGTGACTGTCAGTCGCTGACGGGAAGTAAGTTAATTGGACCCACACTTGGTCCACTATACTAGCACACTGGATTTCAACCCTTTAAGGACCATTATCCATTCAGCGTGAGTGTCATCCAATTTTAGCCTCTCGTGCGTGGAATATTTTGTTGTCGTTGGATAAGACGTTGTGCACAATTCCACGCTGTATTGATGTTGTAGCCTACAAAAGGAGAGATAACAGGCCAAACGATCAAAAATAACAATTCTTCTACATTCTCTAATATGTGTAGACTTGTTTTAGATTAGCAGATCTGTAGCAATAATTGAACTCTTGAGAGCCTAACATGAAACCAAATGGGCCCTATATATTCTTTTTGTCTGGCTATATAAGATGACCAGCATACTAAGACTCTGCCATTTACTGACAACCTCCGCCTGCCCTGGGAATCAAACCGCGTACTCGCTGTCACTGGCAACAGAGCCTCTACGGTGTGGCGTGTGATACGGGATTTAAACCACTCAGATATCTTAAAACATTTCTCCCAGCTGGGACCATCTGTAATTATTGGACCGCTGGTTGAGAGTGGATTCCTCTCATGTTTGAAAGGAACCATGCTAATTAAACAGGACACCTCCAAAAACATCTCCTTGGCATCAGTACACACACGCGCGCACACACGCATGAGCACACACACACACACACACACACACACACACACACACACACACACACACACACACACACACACACACACACACACACACACACACACACACACACACACACACACACACACACACACACACACACACAACCAATGGGAATTCCAGCCATTAAGGTCAGCCAAGGTCAGAGCTGTCAGTGGCATTCCCAATGGAGAAGAGGAGAAAAGCCCAGAAGAATCCAAACTATTCTGAAACGGAACGATTTAACAACAGAGAGATGGAAGCTGAGAACAATTTAACAACAGAGAGATGGAAGCTGAGAACGATTTAAGGCCTGACGCCTGACGTCTTCTGAAATACCTACCGTATGGTTCTAGGCCTATATATCACTCAATATTTCATGTCAAGAACTCCAAAAATGATATGTAATTGCCCGCCGACCCCCCCATCTCAAAATATGTTGTTCCAGGGGCACCCCCAGAAGCAAAGATTTTAGTTAAAACCGGTCACTCTGAAAGAATATTCCAAGGTTTGTGCCACATTTTCACGCTTTTTCAAAAATAGCAGACCTACAAGCTCGAGCTTGTAGATCTGGGCAAGGGCAAGGTCATAGTGTGTCACTAATGAGCTCATAGATCTGCTATTTTTGAAGAATCTTGAAAATGTGTGCAAATCTTTTTAAACGGACATTTTTAACCCTGTAAAACCCGGATTAATTTCTACTTGTTTTGCAAATGTTATGCACATTTATAATAATTATTACAATTATAATATTTGGGGGGATATCTTTCACAATAATGAATAAAACTTCTAGACATTATAATGATCACAAAAAAACATATAGTTATTATACTTGCTTTTATCAGGGTTAAAGGTCAAAGGTCATAGGTCCAGAGTCCAGAGATTTTTTTATTTGTGTTAATTTCAGCCTCTGTGGGAGGTATTTATATGCACATATCATGACCAATGGCATTGCAATGAACATCAATGATGACGTTTAGGTGAAAAAATAACATACAAATTATAATAATAATTATTATTATTAATTCATTAAAATATGGTGTAGTATTGCAACGCTGGGTGTTACAGGGTTAAAGGTTAGGAAGTGGTTAAAAGCTAAGGTCTGACGTGGAAACAGCTGGAGAGGATGGCGCAAGACAGACGAGGGTGGAAACGACTCATCAATGGCCTATGTTCCGAAAGGAATTCAAAGGCCTAAGTAAGTAAGTAAGTAAAAGCTAAGGTGACACGGATCCATGCGTTCCTGGTCTTCAATGGGTTAAGCCCCACACTGTGAAACCTTCTATGAGAATGACCGTGATCAATGATCATTCTCAGCAGCACACTGAATGCTGCTGTGGGTAGATCTAGGAGATAACCTTATGATAAGCACTTTTTACTGTATTATCTCGTGCCTATGTCTATGCACATGCACGTTTATGACCTATCGCATATAGAACTTTAATGGTTGTGTGTGCACCTTTGTACTCTGGTATCTGCTACTGTATGTGAACTGTTTGTTTGTACTGTTTCATTGTTTAATGTACTGTCCATGCTGCAACCCAATTTGCCCTTCGGGGACACTAAATAAACTCGAACCTTGAACCTTGTGTCCATTTAGTTTTTTTCTTTTTACAAATCTCTTTATTGATTTTTGCAGACAATAAAACAACAGTTTGACAAATGTCCATGTCTTAACTCTCTTCTGTCCCCGTTTAACCCACTCTGAACCGGAACCCCTTTTGGTGTTTTAACAATTATGTTATACTTCAGCTGTTGCAAAATAGCAGATCTACAAGTAGGTCTTGTAGGTCTGCTATTTTAGAAAAATAGTGAAAATGTGGCACAAATCTTGGAAATATATATTCTTTCAGAACAGACGTTTTTTAACTCTAATCTTTGCTTTGGGGTCCCTGGAACAACATATTTTCAGATGGGGGTCGGCGGCCAATTACATATCATTTTGAGGGTTCATGACATGAAAATGTTTGAGAACCACTGACACAGAAACATGTGGTCATGATTTCGAAGACAATTGTAGAATCGTCCTCAGCTCTAAATGGGTTCATAGACATTCTGCTTCCCTTTCGCTGCAGTTGTATGTTTCGCCATTCCTTCCGTTGATTTTTATCGCCACCGTCGCTGTTATTTATCGGAACATTTATCAGGACACTTAAGAAAACGGTATACTATACGTGACGATGCGCAGAATCTGCTGTGGATTCTGCGGAGTGGGCGATGGGAACCCAGGTGATATCACCATCCCCTGACGTCCAGGGGTAACTCTGGTCCCCATGGGGCCCGGGCCTGGATAGTGTGTGACAACAGAGAGAGAAGGGGACAAGAGGTATATTAATCATTTGAGAGAGAGAGAGAGAGAGAGAGAGAGAGAGAGAGAGAGAGAGAGAGAAAGAGAGAGAGCTGTTCTCACAGCATATCTGAGTGTTGCACAACCTCTACTTGCACTGTATATGTTTTTTGTTCACTCAACCCTAAGTTTGAACAATAAACATATGTTGTGTTACACCATCACCTGGCCTCCTCCACTCTGATCCTGTCAAAAGGAGTGAGATGTTCACCTGGCCTCCTCCACTCTGATCCTGTCAAAAGGAGTGAGATGTTCACCTGGCCTCCTCCACTCTGCTCCTGTCACTAAGGTGTGAGATGTTCACCTGACCTCAACTCTGCTCGTGTCACTAAGGAGTGAGATGTTCACTTTGTCTCCTCCACTCTGCTCCTGTCTCCAAGGAGTGAGATGTTCACCTGACCTCCACTCTGATCCTGTCACTAAGGAGTGAGATGTTCACCTGGCCTCCTCCACTCTGCTCCTGTCACTAAGGAGTGAGATGTTCACCTGGTCTCCTCCACTCTGCTCCTGTCACTAAGGAGTGAGATATTCACCTGGTCTCCTCCACTCTGCTCCTGTCACTAAGGAGTGAGATATTCACCTGGTCTCCTCCACTCTGCTCCTGTCACTAAGGAGTGAGATGTTCACCTGGTCTCCTCCACTCTGCTCCTGTCACTAAGGAGTGAGATGTTCACCTGGTCTCCTCCACTCTGCTCCTGTCACTAAGGAGTGAGATATTCACCTGGTCTCCTCCACTCTGCTCCTGTCACTAAGGAGTGAGATATTCACCTGGTCTCCTCCACTCTGCTCCTGTCACTAAGGAGTGAGATGTTCACCTGGTCTCCTCCACTCTGCTCCTGTCAGTAAGGAGTGAGATATTCACCTGGTCTCCTCCACTCTGATCCTGTCACTAAGGAGTGAGATGTTCACCTGGTCTCCTCCACTCTGCTCCTGTCACTAAGGAGTGAGATATTCACCTGGTCTCCTCCACTCTGCTCCTGTCACTAAGGAGTGAGATGTTCACCTGGTCTCCTCCACTTTGATTCTGTCAAAAGGAGTGATATGTTCACCTGGTCTCCTCCACTTTGATTCTGTCAAAAGGAGTGAGATGTTCACCTGGTCTCCTCCACTCTGATCCTGTCTCCAAGGAGTGAAATGTTCACCTGGTCTCCTCCACTCTGATCCTGTCAAAAAGAGTGAGATGTTCACCTGGTCTCCTCCACTCTGATCCTGTCACTAAGGAGTGAGATGTTCACCTGGTCTCCTCCACTCTGATCCTGTCAAAAGGAGTGAGATGTTCACCTGGTCTCCTCCACTCTGATCCTGTCAAAAGGAGTGAGATGTTCACCTGGCCTCCTCCACCCTGCTCCTGTCACTAAGGAGTGAGATGTTCACCTGGCCTCCTCCACTCTGATCCTGTCACTAAGGAGTGAGATGTTCACCTGGCCTCCTCCACTCTGCTCCTGTCACTAAGGAGTGAGATGTTCACCTGGTCTCCTCCACTCTGCTCCTGTCACTAAGGAGTGAGATGTTCACCTGGCCTCCTCCACTCTGATCCTGTCACTAAGGAGTGAGATGTTCACCTGGCCTCCTCCACTCTGATCCTGTCACTAAGGAGTGAGATGTTCACCTGGTCTCCTCCACTCTGCTCCTGTCACTAAGGAGTGAGATGTTCACCTGGCCTCCTCCACTCTAATCCTGTCACTAAGGAGTGAGATGTTCACCTGGTCTCCTCCACTCCTGGTCTCCTCCACTCTGCTCCTGTCACTAAGGAGTGAGATGTTCACCTGGCCTCCACTCTGCTCCTGTCACTAAGGAGTGAGATGTTCACCTGGTCTCCTCCACTCTGATCCTGTCACTAAGGAGTGAGATGTTCACCTGGCCTCCTCCACTCTGATCCTGTCACTAAGGAGTGAGATGTTCACCTGGTCTCCTCCACTCTGCTCCTGTCACTAAGGAGTGAGATGTTCACCTGGCCTCCTCCACTCTGCTCCTGTCACTAAGGAGTGAGATGTTCACCTGGTCTCCTCCACTCTGCTCCTGTCACTAAGGAGTGAGATGTTCACCTGGCCTCCTCCACTCTGCTCCTGTCAAAAAGACACACGTCTGGTGGGGTTCTCCTCCCGGCGGTGATCTCATCCTCATTCTGCCCAAAAAAAGAAATACAAAAAAGAAAATAACGATCCTACTGTAATATTTCTCCTTTCTTTCAACCCCCCCCCCCCCTCCCTCCTTCTATGCAAACACGTCCAAGGCAGCGATCCCCCGGCTCGGGGCCCCGTCCGTCCGTCCGTCCAACATCCCCAGCTTTTTTGGCGGGAGGAACGGTTATTATTACACCGCGCGAGTTACAGTTATACGTCCGTCGGTCTGACCGTGCATGCATTCCCACGTTTTCCAAAAAGCCGTGTTTTCCCACATGGAAGGAGAGAGAGAGAGAGAGAGAGAGAGAGATGAAAAAAATAACAAAACAATTAAAAGGCTATCTGTCATGGAGCTAATAAAAAACAGCTTTTAACTGACATAATGTATGGGCTGGATGACAGCCGCTGGTCCCTGGGTGTCAGCGTGCACTGCGGCCAAGGCTCCGACGTGATTAATGGAGCTCTAACACTCTGCGACGTCCACACTGAGGCAAAGAGCCAGAGGCGGAAAGTAACCAAGTACATTTACTCTGCGACGTCCACACTGAGGCAAAGAGCCAGAGGCGGAAAGTAACCAAGTACATTTACTCTGCGACGTCCACACTGAGGCAAAGAGCCAGAGGCGGAAAGTAACCAAGTACATTTACTCTGCGACGTCCACACTGAGGCAAAGAGCCAGAGGCGGAACGTAACCAAGTACATTTACTCTGCGACGTCCACACTGAGGCAAAGAGCCATGAGGCAGGGGCGGAAAGTAACCAAGTACATTTACTCTCAAATAGGCTACTCTACTTGTGACTATGTGACTATGTCCTGATGTTTAGAGTACCAGTAGGGGCAAAAGTGGCGCTGTTGTGCCAGAAACAGAGAGAGAGATAGTGTTGCACTGTTGCCTGCTAATTACAGAGAGAGAGAGAGAGAGAGAGAGAGAGAGAGAGAGAGAGAGAGAGAGAGAGAGGGGAGTTGCACCACTCTGTTCACACGGGTGTGATTTTTCACCATGTTTTCGCTTTCTCAGAGTATCTTTACTTGTGTATAAAGCTCTCAATGGTCTCGCACCTTCCTACCTACATGACTGCCTGCCTAAATATGTCCCAAACCGCCCCCTAAGGTCTTCCACTGCTGGCCTGCTCGCTTTGCCTAAAAAATGGCAACAAAAAAATACGGGGAAGCAGCTTTTTGCTTCTACGGGCCGACGGCATTGAACAAGCTCCCACTGTACCTTCGTCAGGCAGCCTCTGTAGACATTTTTAAAGCACGTAGCTCAAGACCCACTTCTACAACATTGCTTTTAATTGATCTTTTATTTTTTGTCATTCATGTCCTCACTGTATTGCATTACTGCTTGTTTTTTAATGTCTTTGCCTTGCTTTTCTTTCTTTTCTCCATTGCTCTGTAAAACACTTTGAGCTGCATTTCATGTCATGAAAGGTGCTATACAAATAAAGTTTTATTATTATTATTATAGGGCATGAGATAGGAGGCGAAGGGTGACGTATAACTAAAGTGTATTGTGAACGTATAACTGTTTTACAGATTGGTTATATATTTCATGTACAGGTCTGTGTGGGTTTACTATACTAATGTCTGTAATCTGAATGAGTTGCTGGCTAGTGGCTATACACACCTGAATGTTCTTGTTTTGTTTTTGTTTTGTTATCGTTTTAAATAGCTGTCTGATAATCCCATGTGGGATGGGTCAAGAAACTGTTCCGGACAGACACGGAAAATAAAATATTCATTCATCCTACTCCACTACATATCTGAGGAAAGAAATGGCATTCTTACTCACCCTGGGCAAGACTCTATATGCTCTAGAAGAGGCTATCATTTGTTTGGGCGGAGGGATTGCGAGATTTTAGCGGAAGTGTCACCCAATCGCAATGACGTTGATGCTTTACAAATCAGTTTACATTCTCCGCGAATGAAACAAGCGTTGCGATTGGTCGGGAAAATATCGTATCCGGGGGGAAATACATCATGTTCCGGACGATACATCCACCGATACGTTCTCTGCCTTACGTTGTGACCGGGCTTTTCTGTTCGCAGATAAGTATACGCGCCTGGGAACGAGGCTAATTCTTACTCCACTACAAATATATGAAAACTTTGGGGAACTAAATATGATTATTATAAAAAATATATACCTATACAGTAACCAGCCTGGAGCCCTACACACATTCCGGCCATTTGAAAATAGCCGAATAGTGCGCGCACGCACGCGTGCGTGCATGTATGTGTGTGCGTGCGTGCAGCTGTGCACCCATATAGCTGTGTGTGGACCACTAACTTTTGACCTCTTGCTTGATCTGATTAACCCCCTCACTGCCTGCTCAGTGTCAGCTGCACTACAGTCAAATGGTTGGACTGCATTTCTATAGTCTTTGTAGTGTTCAAGACCCTTCAAACAAATGTACATCACATTCACCCATTCACACACACACACACACACACACACACATACACACACACACACACACACACACACACACACACACACACACACAAACGTCGCGTATAGCTTGTAGATCAGCTATTTTAAGCAAGTCTAAAATCAGTCATTACGACGGCATCAAGGCCGCCAAAACACATTTTAGTCGACTAAATCGACTGTAGATTTAGCCGACTAAAATCACATGACATTTAGTAGACTAAAACTAGACTAACACAAAAACATTCCAAAAATGTGACCAAAACTAAATGAAAACTATTCAAAATACTATAAACTAAAATCAAATTTCGCTGCCAAAAACAACACTGGGGATGGAGGAGGAACTGGAATCTTCATGAGAACAATAACATATAATGTACTATTATATAATTCATCATGATCATAAAACAGTATAAATGTGAGTGGGAACAGAAGGTGTATAACCATGATGTATTCTCTTGTCTTGACAATTTGTACTTTCAATGTACAGATGATTATATATATTTTTTTGAGGGGCGCTATAGCCCCTCCTCAGGTTGAATGTTTGTTTCTAGTTAAACAAACATTAAAAACGCCATTGACAATGGACAGAGTTTAATGTCTGTTTATTCCCCAACAAGAATTAAATGCAATAGAGAGAGTTTAATGTTTGTTTTGTCTGTGTTTGTTTTACACCACCATTACATCACCTAATCATATAGCAACATGAGTTAGACTTAAATATATTAGTATATATTAGTGTCAGCATCATGTTATGCTTTAGCTATTGAAAAATAGCAGATCTACAAGCTCATATCGCGCCACCGAGTGGCGCGATACGAGCTTGTAGGTCTGCTATTTTTTGAAAAATCGAAGAACGACTGACATTTTTTTGAATCTGATCTCAGGTCAGAATGGGTTCATCAGACCAGTGTGTGTCCAGCGAAAACCTCGTATGAATCTGATCTCAGGTCAGAATGGGTTATATACTGTGAAGACCTCCTGGATAAAGAGTGCTAAAGGCATTTAGACCTGACGTCGACATTTAAAAAAATGATTCGTTCTCAAACATTTTCATGTCAAGGAGCCCCAGAATTATGTAATTGGCCGCCGACCCCCGCATGTGAAAAGATATGTTGTTCCAGGAACCCCCGCAGAAGCAGAGATTTGAGTTGAAAACGTTCACTCTGAAAGAATATAAGTTCAAAGATTTGCCCCACATTTCCACGATAAAAAAAGAATAGCAGACCTACAAGCTTGTAGCGTTGACTTAGTAGAGTAGAGCCGTCACCCGATATGTTATACAATACACGCATGTTGTAAATGAGTGTCCAGAATCAGATACTGTATAGTTATAAACAGGAGTCTCAGTCTGCACATATAGATCCAGAAGTTAAAGGAGAATTCCATGCTAGAAGGCTTCCTCACCTTTTGTAGTTATTACGTCCCCACCAAAGAGGTCCAGGTGTTATTTTGTGCAAAAACGCATTATTGGCTATATTTCCCCTAATATAAGCCCTAAATTAATTGGATTGAATTGCATTGAATTGAATGGGGCATTGGGGTGTTGTGCTAATTCACTTTTTTGTATATATCCTCTCTTCATAATGTAAATAGTATCCCAAGCGGCACACTTTACTACTTATTTCGATGGAAATAAGCGAATTAGCACAAAAACCCACCCCCCATTGAGGGCTTATATTAGGGGAAATAAAAATAACACCTGGACCTCTTTGGTGGGGACGTAACAACTACAAATAAAAGGTAAGAAAGCCTTCTAGCATGGAATTCTCCTTTAAGAACAGCTAGCAGGGCTCTCTCTCTCTCTCTCTCTCTCTCTCACCTCCAGGCTGGCTGACAGCTATAGGATGTAAGCGCTGTGCAGTCAGCAGCAGCGGTGGTGGTGGTGGTGGTGGTGGTGGCGGTGTGACCACAGGGCTATTTGCTTGTTACAAATTGGGGGCTTTTTTTATTTGTATTATTTCAATGTTTTCCAGATGTTACAGATGTTATTACTACACTATTGCTACTGGTTGAGACCCAACAGTGAATGTGACCACAACGGTCCCAACCTCAGTAATACCCACGGTGGAGAGAAAAAAAAAGAAAGCGTGTGAGTGTATATGGAGAGTGATATGTTGCTGTTGGCCAGGGGCCACGCGGGGGGGGGGGGGGGGGGGAGGGGGTTGGGGGGCTCTTAAAGGCCTTTTATGTATTTATTCAACAAATTGGTGACGGGAGAAAAGAGACGGCGATGTGTTTTTGGCCACGCTAAGACCCGGTGAAGACAAGTCGTACAAGAGCAGAGCAGAGGGGCTCTCGGACCAATTTGCACCCTCTGTCAGGTCCCGCCCGTGGTCGTGCCCCTCTTCGCACCCACTGGTTGCCGTTTCGTGGTTGGACAAAAATCCTCTCTCTCCATCCACTACCATTGAAATAGCAGGTTTTTCAGTTGCTTCATGTTGATATTCTGGCTCAGCATCGGTCTTGTTTATAGAGTGATGCTATAGGTTCACCTGTAGTCTGATCTATAGTTTACTGAGACACTGCACTGTAACTCTGTGCATTTGATGCATGTGTTTATACTAGGGATGCCACAAAGTGACCATCAGCCAAATCGAATAGTCGACAGCTATTGAACCCAAGATTTGATATTATGCACATGCCATGGTCACATAACCATTAGTGCATGCTTTGATGGTTACAGTTTTATAATCAGTTTTGATGAGTAAACCTTTGTGGAGATCTTCTCAGTTCTCATTGTATGCTAGTTACTGCCATTCAGGATGGAAAATGAAATCCATTTGGATTTGGGGAGAAGTAGTTTCATAACGGGCTGGTATGAAGTACTTGATATAAAGAGAACATGTTCAGTTCACTAGTCTACACTCTACTCTACACCTGCCTTCATTTCATCTGATTGTCTGTCTGGCAGGCACTTAACAAGCGATCGTTAACTGTGTCTGTTAGAGAGAGGGGCAGAGAAGAGTGGCTTTGCTCAACTTGATTTATACTTATATTCTCCACTCTGATGAAGGTACATGTTCGATATATCATGCAGCTTTACTTATTAGCCTATATTTTGGCTATTAAAAAAAGAGAAAAAAACGATTATGAAATATTCAAATCGATTTCGGAGACTGCGATGATTAATCGGAAAATCGATTAATCGGCGGCATCCCTAGTTTATACCTCGCCTACTGTGAAGACCTCCTGGATAAAGAGTGTTAAATGCCTTAACACATTTAGACCTGACGTTGACATTAAAAAAATGACAGTTTTCTGAAAAACCCCATGTTTCAATGTCAGTCGTTCTTATTATTATGTATTTGGCCGCCGACCCCCATCTAAAAAGATGTTGTTCCAGGGACCCCCACCTACTAGAAGCAAAGATTTGAGTTAAAAACGTTCACTCTGAAAGAATATACATTCAAAGATTTGTCCCACATTTCCACGATTTTTGAAAAATAGCAGATCTACAAGCTCGTAGCGCGGCACTCGGTGCCGCGCTATGAGCTTGTAGGTCCGCTAAAGTCGGAAAAAAATATTTTAAACTTGGTGTCAGTAAAAAGGAACATCACAGGTGCAGCATGGTGACTGGGCATATATCATTTGTTTGGTTTGTTTGGAGTTTTTTTCCAAAAACGATGTTTTAGCAAATTCAACATAAACTAGGCGGAACGAGGGCAGAACAAGGCAGAAAGAGCCTGCTGGTTAGTCAGTCCGGGACAGAGGCGTATCTACAATAAGGCGAGGGCAGGCGTCCGCCTGTCCAAATTCATTTCTGGCCTGGCCAAAATCCATACAATGAGAACAAGAGGAGATCTAATAAGGGACAAAAACAAGACCTGAGAACTATTAATGGCCGGTAGAGCGTGACCCTCAATCACCCATTGGAATGTAAATGCTGCCTTTCAGCCTTTGTATGCTACTCGTCTGGCAGGTATATCTCTTTGAAAACCTTTAGTGCTACGACTGTGCACGGGGAGACGACAATTAACACATCATTCTTGTCTGCCCAAAACGTAATTCCTGGAGACGCCACTGGTCAGGGACCAATCAGAAGGCTGAATTGAAATGTATTTTTAGCATCTCTTAATCCATGCAGAGCAAGGCAATCACAAGATAATACATACTGTAGTGTAGAGGATCGAGCCTTATGTAAACAACTAGTCTTTGTGCTATTATTTCTGGTTCTATATATTACCTCAAGTGGCAGTTTTTGTATTGACCTAAGTTTTCGTTTGAAATGTACCCATTCTGCATACTGTGAAATTACATTTTCAATCAATCAATCAATCAATCACATCAACTCGGTGCCGCGCTATGAGCTTGTAGATGGCCGCCGGGCCCCTAAACTTGAACGGATACAAGAATGCTCGTCCCAAACACGCTCGCACCAGGTCAAATATGGCGACCTCGGAACAGTCGTCTCCAGGTATTCCCTCAGTAAAACTAAAACGTATAACCTAAAAACCATAAAACTATGCCTAAACCAGAGTGTAGAGTAGGAGAGTAGCGGCACGCTTTGATCTCGCCGCAAAGCGGGTATAGTTCCAAATATTGGAACTATCCCATTGAGATAGAATGAGCCCTTCCGCATTCAATGGGAGTCGTCGCTATAGTGTCGCCACTCTCTTACTATATTACTCTGGCCTAAACCTAACCTTATTCCTAAACCTAACCTCAGTAAAACTATGCATATTGACGTAACCTTATTCCTAAATGTAACCTCAGTAAAACGAAGACAATAATACAAAAACGGTCTGTGCATGGAAAAGAATGCGTTCGGGTTACCACTTGGAACAACCTGCCCAAAACAAACACTGAATAAAAGCACTTTGCCCTGTGTGTGTCTGTGCTTAAATAAGAGTGAAAGCCTTACGCGTGAACACATCTCTACACATAATTATGTCATCATCACTAAATGTTCAGAGGAAAACAGAACAGAAAATCCTCCACGATCCATTTAGCTTCCTTTAGAAGCTAAATCATTTTAAGCCATTTCGACCGAGACCGATTCTATAAATGTCTTCTAAATCATGACAGTTTTGTGAAAAACTCATGTTTCTATGTCAGTGGTTGTCAAACATTTTCATGTCAAGGACCCCCAAAAAGATATGTATTTGGCCGCCGACCCCCCATCTGAAAATATGTTGTTCCAGGAAACCCCCCAGAAGCAAAGATTTGAGTTCAGAATGTTCGCTCTGAAAGAATATATATTCAAAGATTTGCGCCACATTTTCACGATTTTTCAAAAATAGCAGACCTACAAGCTCATAGCGCGGCACTCGGTGCCGCGCTATGAGCTTGTAGATCTGCTATTTCTCAACAGCTAAAGCATAACATAATGCTTAAAACACCAAAAGGGGTTCCCGCCCAGAATGGGATAAGTGCAGGAGATTCCAGTAATGGGAAAGAAAAGTACAGCGCAGGGCTCCTAAAGAAGTCTTGTAAACGGCCTTTTATTGATCGATGCTTCAGTGTAACTTTCTCATATTTTGTTTTATTGGAGCATATTCTTATTTTTTTATTCTCTTTAAACTCAATTCGTAAATGCATGCCAATGGTTCTCAACCCAGTGGTCCGGAGACCACCAGTGGTCCTCGATGCAGTTAAATGATGGGGAGTTGGTAACCAAATGGACCCTTATTAGATCTCCTCTAGAGCTCCATTGCCCACGCCGGTGGGGGCAACGGCTCAAGACCTCTGAACAGCACTCCGCGGGCCAATGGAGACCCAATTGGTCTCCGGTTCCAACTCTGATGTTGCAGATTTTAAGAGGTTTTAACTACAATGTAAAATGAATTTCACGCAACAATTAAATTAGCCGTTAAACATCTGTATATGGAAGTCTACACGATCAGAGATTGTAGAAGAATTGTTATTTTTTTCGATTTGCGTTTGCCTGTTATCTCTCCTAGTGGTACCACTGATTGATTGATTGAGTGATTGAGTGATTGATTGAAATATTTATTAACAGTTTGTTACAGTGCATTTCAAGCACAAACAATAAACGACCCAATAAAGCATTACACTTGTTTATAAGAGGGTCCACCTTGTTCATCATCAAAACATTTAGAGACGTACAAATAGACACTTCTATATATAGGAATTCATCATAAAGGAGGTAAAAAGGGAAAAGAAACATATAGTGAGGGGGAAAAGGGGTGGGGGTGGGGGGGGGGGGGGGCACTGCATCAATACAGCATGAAATTGAGTTGTGGACACAATCTTATCCAACGATAAAAGATAAAGTTTTCTTGTTTTGGGTATGAGAGGCTAAATATCATCAAACGGTGGTCTGTGGCTCAAATGCAGAATAAATAACGGACCTTGATATGAAAAGGGATGAAAACCACATACTTGATCAAATATGAACACCAATATTATGCTTCCATGTTATAATATGTATTATAAAACAATAATGAAAACTACAGCATCAACAAGAGCTTGTGACTAAATAATAACTTACATTCATTGGATCCATGCAGCTTCTAATCTAACCACATTACTTCCTGCTTTTATATTTTTTGGACATAGAGATTATTTTCCACACGACACACGCAGTCAGGCACGCACACGCACACGCACACGCACACACACACACACACACACACACACACACACACACACACACACACAACCGCTGTTTAAATTAAGTTGTTGTTGTTGTTGTGAACGTGAACCGCGGCTCGAGGTACAACAAGACAAGTTCCCCGCATCAGACGACACTATGAGCGGCGGTGGTGGTGAGGAGCCCCCCGGGGGTGGTGGCGACACCACCCCGGAGGACACGTCCATGCGCGGCAAGACGGTGATCGTGACCGGGGCGAACAGCGGCATCGGCCGGGCCACGGCGGCCGAGCTGCTGCGGCGCGGGGCTCGGGTGGTCATGGCGTGCCGGGACCTGCAGCTCAGCGAGGCGGCCCGTCGGGAGCTGCTCGCGGACCTCTGCTCCTCCCCGGGGACCACCAGAGGGACCACCAACAGCCCCCATGATGACCTGGAGGGGCGGGTGGTCCTCAGACATCTGGACCTGGCCTCGCTGAGCTCCGTGCGCGCGTTCTGCAGCGGCATTCTGGAGGTAAATAGTACTGAATGAATACACCATGACTGTCTGTCATAGACCTGTTTCTCTTTTTACGCACGGTCTCCAACTGCAGCCTTTCTTACAGCTACATAAACGTTCACATGTCAAATATAAAGTGCTCAACCCAGAGGCCACGGATGTTCCTTAAGTCTTCGGGCGGGTAGGAGAACCCGTATCTTCCGTGTTGTTCAATAAAAACGCATTTTAATCCGACCGGTGGCCATTTTCTCCCGTTTTAATCCGCCATGGTTTCAACTCCGCGCCCTATCGGTCGGGGCGTGTATTGCACACTGATAACATATACCCTCGTGGAGGGAATGGCCACCGATCGGATTAATATGTTTTTTATTGATTAATAAGGAAGGTACGGGTTCTTATATGCCCCCGTAGGGGGTTGTAACATCCGTGGCTCTGGGGTGAGACCCTTTATATTTGGAATATGAACGTTTATGTAGATGTAAGGGCTGTGAATGGAGGGAGTGCGACAACCAGGTTGAAGTTCCGCCATGACGAGCGTCGTGTGTGAACCATGTTTAACTGGGGGTAGCGTCGTTGCGTTATTATAATGGTTGTTTTATCAAACGTATTAATTATTAAACGTTTTTAGTAACTCTGAGAGGCTACAAATGGAACCAAACGGTTCCATTTGTAACCTCTCAGAATTACAAGGCGACCCTCCTCAATGAAGCAGAACACCACTTTGTTTTGTTTTGTTTTGGCGGAGACAGTCATGAGACCTATAGATCCCATAGCCCAAAGTGGACAATCGCGCTGTGATTGGCTAGTTTAGCCCGTCAGGTTGCCATGGTATCAGCCAATCGTCAAGATGTCCATTGAAGTGAATAGTGTTAAGTTATTTATGACTATATAGATATGATTATTGTGATAAGAGAATTTAATTATGCACCCAAGTGTCGTGTGTGTGTGTGTGTGTGTGTGTTTGTGTGTGTGTGTATATATATAATATAATATATAAAAAAATTGCATTTATTCATTTAAAATGACTGTGTGGACGTAAAATATGTGCGTGCGTGCAATAAAATAAAACATCAAGATGGGCAATAAAAAATTGAAAGGTCATGAGAATAATAAAATAATGTATTTACATCACATTCTCTTATCACAAGAATCATATCTATAGTCGTGTGTGTGTGTGTGCGTGCTCAAATATGTGTAAAAAAATGGTCCTCGCATTGACAAATTCTATTATACTTGTGGGGACATTTGGCATAGTAACGCCCACGCATGTACACACACACACACACACACACACACACACACACACACACACACACACACACACACACACACACACACACACACACACACACACACACACACACACACACACACACACACACACACACTCTCCTAAGTAGAGTTTACGTTTTAAGCTCTGCATCATTTCCATGCAGTCGGTCAATAAAAGAAAGAATCAAACACATGTCGCACAGATGTGTGTCTGTCGAGGCCTTTTAAGACGCAAATACAAATATATTTGAATTTTCCACACAAATAAAAGTCGGATTATCCAGAGCAGAATAATAAAATGCGTGCAGTAGGGAAAAAACAAACAAAAAAACGTGCTGAAATTCAGATGGAAGAAGAAGTCACTTTGCGTGAGGCCGGTCGGCCATGCTCTTCGGAGCTTTCTTCCATCTAGAGCAACAGTAGGATTATAGAAAGCCATGTCATATCCAAGGCTCTGCTCTGGACCAGCGCTGATTTTGACGACTAAAACAGTGACAAAAAAATGTTACCTTACTAAATGAAAACTAAGCTATGATGACTAAAACTATTGACAATTTTGTCAAAAAAATTAAACTAGACTAAAATGTCAGGGAGGGGCTAGTGGAGAAGAGATCCAGTAGAGCTAAATGTTAGCCTCGGAAACCCAGACGTTTGGGACCGAGTCCACTTCAATTCAGCATAGAGTAGCGCAAACGTCAATCACGCTTTGCTGATTTCTGATCGTCTGCACCATTGTTAAATTGACACACACACGCACACATCATGTACACACACACTCCTCTCTTTCTGTGTCGCTCTAATCAATTAGTCTCATGCCGCGCAGCTGCGTCTAGATTCTCCCGGCGGATCCTGCCGGGAACTGCCTATGCCATAGAAAGCATAGGTGGACCCCAGGCTAGGGAGGGACTAGTGGAGAAGAGATCCAGTAGAACTAAATGTTAGGGAGACACTAGTAGTGGAGAAGAGATCCAGTAGAACTAAATGTTACGGAGACACTAGTAGTGGATAAGAGATCCAGCAGAACTAAATGTCAGGGAGGGACTAGTGGAGAAGAGATACAGTAGAACTAAATGTTAGGGAGGGACTAGTGGAGAAGAGATACAGTAGAACTAAATGTTAGGGATGGCCTATAGTGGAGAAGAGATCCAGTAGAACTAAATGTTAGGGAGGGACTAGTTGGAGAAGAGATCCAGTAGAAATGTTAGGGAGGGACTAGTGGAGAAGAGATCCAGTCAAACTAAATGTCAGGGAGGGACTAGTGGAGAAGAGATCCAGTCGAACTAAATGTCAGGGAGGGACTAGTGGAGAAGAGATCCAGTCGAACTAAATGTCAGGGAGGGACTAGTGGAGAAGAGATCCAGTCGAACTAAATGTCAGGGAGGGACTAGTGGAGAAGAGATCCAGTCGAACTAAATGTCAGGGAGGGACTAGTGGAGAAGAGATCCAGTCGAACTAAATGTCAGGGAGGGACTAGTGGAGAAGAGATCCAGTAGAACTAACCATCTACAGTAAACCACAGAAAAGACCACATGTCGCCAAGTGTTGGATTCGACGTGACATAATAAAAAAAGTAGTGGGAAAAAAAAAATAGCTGATCTACAAGCCCACGCGACGTGTCGCGAAACGCACCCACACACACACACACACACACACACACACACACACACACACACACACACACACACACACACACACACACACACACACACACACACACACACATGACTATAGATATGATTCTTGTGATCCGGTTCCTCCTGTTCCAGGATCAGAACCCTACACAGCTGTGTTCCGTCTGTCATTGTCCTCATCATGGTAACATGTATGTTGTTTTCGTCGTTGGTTTTCCCAGGAGGAAGCTCGCGTCGACGTGCTGATCAACAACGCCGGCGTCTACCAGTGTCCCTACGGCCGGACAGAGGACGGCTTTGAGATGCAGTTCGGGGTCAACCACCTGGGTCACTTCCTGCTGACACACCTGCTACTGGACCTGCTCAAACGATGTGCGCCCAGCCGCATCATTGTGGTCTCCTCTAAGGTCAGTGTGTGTGTAGATCTGTTACGTTTTATTTCCTTTTCAGATTCGGTTTCAATTTGTTTGTTTTTAAACCCATTTAGACCCTGAGGACAATTCTACAAATGGCTTCTAAATCCCGACAGTTTCCTGAAAAACCCTATGTTTCTATGTTTAGTGGTGCTCAAGTTTATTCATGTCAGGGAACCCCAGAATTATCTGTATTTGGCCGCCGACCCCTGCCAACTCCACTCAGCACTATCTCTCTCTCTCTGTTTCTGGCACAACAGCGCCACCTTTGCCCCTAGTGGTACTCTAAACATAGTCACACATAGGTACATAGGTTAAGACGGACATTGCTGTTCCTTGGAGTGGTTGCACCACTCAAAAACGTTAGCTCTGAAAGAATATATATATTCAAAGATTTGCGTCACGTTTTCACGATTTTTCAGAAATAGCAGATGGCACTCTGCGCTATGAGCTTGTAGATCGGCTAGTAGCTTGTAGATAGCTAAAGTATAACATAATACTTAAAACACCTAAAGGGGTTCCCGTCCTGAATGGGTTAAGGTGATTAAAGCTGGTTTAGTTTTGTGAAAAGGCTTAGTTTCAGGCTAGTTTTAGTTTAGTTTTCATGACTGGTAGTGTTTAGTGTTTTATTTGACTTTTTAAATTGTAATATAGGGTATTCTTCCGACTACACATACGTCTATGACCTATGGTATATGAGCCAATAGGGGAAGGGGATCAACATCACGTGATTCTTTGTTTGACCCCACAACAACTCTGATGTGTTTCTCATAGAATATGATCTTTGCAGTGTTGATTTCGTCGACTAATGTTAGGGAGGGACTAGTGGACAAAGTATAATCCCGTATAAGTCATTTTATTAGTTGCATGCTGAAAATAGCCGATCTACAAGCTCACAACCTGTCGCAGTGTGACGCGTTGTGAGCTTGTAGATCGGCTATTTTCAGCAAGTGGAGAAGAAAAAGTCGTTACGACGGCATTAAAGGGACACTTCACCCTTTTTGCATATATATATATATATGTTAATGACGTTTAGAAGCTTTAGAAAACTTTCCTGGGGGTCTTTATGTGTGTAATATGTGGTTTTAGATATTTTAGATTGTAGCAGTGAGCCCGGTGTCTCTGATGTCATGGACACTGGGCTCACTTCCTTCCTGGACTACATGTTGTCTTAGTAAGACAGCCCTCCACCTATTCACAAGGAGGAGCAGTGCACCAAATAATTATGGGAATTGTAGTCCAGGAAGGTAGTGAGACCAGTGTCCATGACATCAGAGACACTGTGCTCACTGCTACAATCTAAAATATCTAAAACCACATATTACACACATAAAGACCCCCAGGAAAGTGTTCTAAAGCTTCTAAACGTCATTAACATATATGTTTTTGCAAAAAGGGTGAAGTGTCCCTTTAAGGCCCACCAAAATACATTTTGTTCCGTGTGTGTGAAATCATTTGTCTCCTGGCAGCTCTACAAGAACGGGGACATCAACTTCGAGGACCTGGGCAGTGAGCAGAGCTACGACAAGGCCTTCGCCTACAGCCGCAGCAAGCTGGCCAACCTGCTGTTCGTCTGCGAGCTGGTACCACAATTATTGCCCCTTTATCACTCTCAATAACCCATTTAGAACCTGGGAACGATTCTACAAAGTGTCTTCTAAATCCTGACAGTTTTCTGAAAAACCCTTGTGTTTCTTACTTTATATGTCAGTGGTTCTCAAACATTTTCATGTCAAGGACCCCCAGAAATATATGTAATTGGCCGCCGACCCCCATCTGAAAATATGTTGTTCCAGAGACCTCCCCAGAAGCAAAGATTTGAGTTAAAAACATTGGCTCTGAAAGAATATACAGTCAAAGATTTGCACCACATTTTCACGATTTACAAGCTCGTAGCGCGGCACTCATTTGTAGATCTGCTATTTTTCAATGGCTGAAGTATAACATAATGCTTTAAAACACCAAAAGGGGTTCGCCCAGAATGTGATAATCATATCACAGAGGGTTACAATGTATTGTGAAATCTATCATACACTGTCTGGACCTCTGTTGGCTCCGTCTGTACTGCATATTTCCCGTAACCCTACACCGAATCTCTCTGGCCAAGAATAGCATATCTGTTGCGACACGTTGTGAACTAGATCTGCAATTTATTTTGGTGGCTATTGTATGTATCCTGCCAGAATTATGAATGCTGGGGTGCGTTGTTGTGAGATTGTAGATCTGCTATCTTTTGGCTAATGAATCCCCCCAGAATATGTTGGTTGGGGGGGGGGGATTGTTAATCAAAGCAGCATTTTAAGAGATTTAAGCATATTTTCATTATCGTAATATTTTCAACCCATTAAGAACGGAGATGCATCTGTGTCGCCTTATAGCTTTTAACCACTTGGTTAAAATAAACTTTACAAGCTCATAGCGCGGCACTGAATGCAACGAGCTTGTAGATCTGCTATTTTTGGAAAATTGTGAAAATGTGGTGCAAATATTTTTATTTTTATTTGTTCACAGCGCAACGCTTTTTAACTAAATCTTTGCCTCTGGTGGGCCGGGGGTCCCTGGAACAACATATTTTCAGATGGGGGTCGACGGCCAAATGCATATCATTTTGGGGATCATTGCCATGAAACAGTTTGAGAACCACTGACATAGAAACATAAATTTTTTCAGGATTTTGAAGAAGACATTTTGCAGAATCTGGTCGAAATTAAAAATAACTGACTGACAGTTTTCTGAAATACCTATGTCTCTGTATCAGTGGTGCTCAATATTTCATGTCAAGGACCCCAAAAATTATATGTAATTGAAACGTAGAAACGTTCGCTCTGAAAGAATATATATTCAAAGATTTGTGCCGCATTTTCACGATAAAAAAAAAGCTAAAGTATAACATAATGCTTAAAACACCAAGAGGGGTTCCCGCCCAGGATGGGTTAAAAAAGATTTAACCCATTTTGGGCGGGAACCCCTTTTGGTGTTATGCGTGTTATGTTATGCTTTAGCTATTGGAAAATAGCAGATCTACAAGCTCGTAGGTCTACGAGCTTGTATAGGTCTGCTATTTTTGAAAAATCGAAGAACAACTGACATAGCTTTTTCGGAACACTGTCAGGATGTAGAAGACATTTTTAGAATCTGATCTCAGGTCAAAAAGGTCTAAAAGAGATTTAAGCTAATCTTCACAATCATAACAACAATGTTTGACACGCCCCCGTCCCGTCCCGTCCTTTAGGCGCGGCGTCTGGAGGGCAGCGGGGTGACGGTCAACGGCCTCACCCCGGGCATCGTGAGGACCAACCTGGGCCGGCACGTCCGCGTGCCCCTGCTGGCGAAGCCCCTGTTCAGCCTGCTGTCCCTGGCTCTGTTCAGGAGCCCGGAGGAGGGCGCGCGCACCTCCGTGCACCTGGCCTGCCGCCCCGAGGCGGGGCAGGGCGCCCAGGGGCAGTGCTTCGCAGACTGCCGGCCGCTGGTCCTGCTGCCCAAAGCCACGGACGGCCGCGTGGCGCGCAAACTGTGGGACATCAGCGAGGTGATGGTGGGCCTGACCACGTGAGGAGGACTGGTAAGCGGTATTCATAGTCTGGATTTTCGGTGACCACCGAACTACAACATGGCGTCACTGGTGAAGCGCAAACCACCGCCACCGCCCTTCTCTCTGTTTTTACTCGCCACCGGAGCGATGGTCACCTCGCCACCGGAGCGGTGGTCACCTCGCCACCGAAAATCCAGACTATGAATGAGCCTTTATAGGGTCGTTTGTTGGGAGGGACCCGGAAAGGATACCGGTCCTGCTTTCGGGACCACGGTTCCCGAGATTGAAGAACCGGAGGAATCGGTTCCATCGTATGTCGTGGACACTCTAACCACAAGGCCACTGAGCTGTTGTCTCAACCAGGAAAACTGAAGACAAGGAATAAACCATGAGAAGGATCAGAACACGGGTGGGGGTGGGGGGGGGGGCTTCCAGGGAAGGACATGCATGCGATAGACATAACATAAAACATCAGTTAACACATTCTGACCTGAGATCAGATTCATACGAGGTTTCCACTGGACACACACTGGTCTGATTAAACCCAATCTGACCTGAGATCAGATTTAAAAAATGTCAGTCGTTCTTCGATTTTTCAAAAATAGCAGACCTACAAGCTCGTATCGCGCCACTCGGTGGCGCGATACGAGCTTGTAGATCTGCTATTTTTAAATAGCTAAAGCATAACATGATGCCAACACCAAAATGGGTGCCCGGTCAGAATGGGTTAACCCATTTAGACCCGACATCCTTCTGAATCCTGACGGTTTTCTGACATACCTCATGTTTCTATGTCAGTGGTTCTCAAACATTTCATGTCAAGGACCCCCAGCATCATATGTAATTGGCCGTGCCCCCCCCCCCCCCCCCCCCCTCCCATCTGAAAATATGTTGTTCCACCAGGGACGCCCCTTCCCCCCCGGAAGCAACGATTTGAGTGAAAACATTTGCTCTGAAAGAATTGTATTTTCAAAGATATTGCGCCACATTTTCACGATTTTTCAAAAATAGCAGACCTACAAGTTCATATAGCGCGGCACTCGGTGCCGGTATGAGCTTGTAGATCAGCTATTGTTCAATAGCTAAAGTAAGATAATGCTTGAAAACACCAAAAGGGGTTCCCAGCCCCAAAATCAGTTAGTTTTCTCCAGCGGCTATACCTACAGTGACAGTAACAAATTAGCGATATAAATGAGCGGCCAGTGGAGTCAACGAGGCAGCGGAGGTTTTGATTTTCCGTTAGCCAGAGCGGAACGCTTTCTTTCCTTGTCTGATGAACACCGTCCTCGACCATGTACTGTATGTACAGTATTAGCCCTCGGGCTGCATGGGAAACATGAGCGCACGTTTAATCATGAATTCATTATGCAACCGCATGTAACATTTGAACTGTGACTGACGGTAACAACGCACATTTACCTGAGAAGTGTACTTAAAGCTGCACTATGTAACTTTCCTCTCCCAGCCAGGATTTGAACACGGTTTCCTGTGCAAGTTTTGCCATTTTTTCAATTTATCTTTTACCAGTGAGCTAATAAGAGCCTGTATGCTTGCTCAGGGGATACGTTGAATCTCGACCATCAGGTCAGATCCTGTGTCTAGGTGAGACGTGACCTTTGACACCGTCTAAATGTCTCAATGGAAGAGCAGGGAGACGGAATACAACCACCCCGATTGTATAAGTTATATTGAATTAAGTCATACTCTACCAGTCTACCATACAGATTGCACACAAATTACCCAGGACGAAGTTTTATCCAAAAGACGAAGTTTATTGATATGGAAACCGATCGCATCGCTCCACAGCCTAGGAGCGCCTGTTGCGCAACAGTGGGACGTCATCGAAAATGTTCCTCCCCTGTTTAGCCGACGACAACGACATTTCTTAAAACGTTGATAACTTGCGATCTAAATCATCCCGCCTAATTCTAAGAAAAGATCCTGTGTTAGACGGCCCCCCCACTGTCCAGTCGCTAGTCGCGTTAGATTGAATCATGCCTCCCGTCGTTGTCGATCGCCTTTAGCGTGTTTTGGCTACATTTAGCTGCTCCAGCCACATCCGGTATAACTTCCGGTCCGTCGGTGAAAGTGCTCCGTTGCTATAAATCGATTGGGCGCTATGATTTAATGGATTAAATAACCCCGGGCAATCGGAGTGTTACAATGTGTTCGTTAAAAATAAGTTACATATACTGTAGTGCCACGTTAAGTGGTAACTTATGGTATGACTTTCACTCCACTTATTTCAAAGAAAATAACTCACAAGAAGTCACGATGCGACGGGTGCAGTACTTAGTTTAGACAGTTTTTTGGTTTAGACTAGTCTTTGATTAGACCAGTCATTAGTCCTACAACTACAACCTATCTCAAACCCTCACCCTAACCCTAGCCTCGGTACCAGGCTTTCATTTTTGTTGGTGCAAAAATTGAAAGCCTGGAGGAACGCATTGGCCGCTCTGGTCTAAAAATGGGAGTCAACCCTTCCGGGTGGGCGTCGCTCCAAATTATGTGACATAGAGCTGCACTAGGGGGGAGAGGAGGGGCCGGGGGTGACGGACAGATCGATGAGATCCAATCAGGGCGTGCGCAAATCTCAGCCGCGACCCGCCCCTCTAGACCAGAAACCTAACACGTTAGCTCAGGCTACCCTAACCCTAACCTCCCACGGGCCAGCACACCTAAACCTAACCTTAACCCATGTCTAACTAATGACTAGTCTAAACTAAGTATGCACCGCCGATGCGACACCTTGTGAGCTTGTAGATGGTCTGTTTTCACCGCTACTACTCTTGATAACTCAGGTACTTCATTTCACAGGGCCGCTCACACTTGTACTTGAATAATATTTGACCTGCAGTATCTGTATCTTTGTCACTGGCGCGATAAGAACAATGCTGCAAACTTACTCGTGCGAGGACGTGTTGTTGCGTCGAGGCCAGGAATGTGTGAATGGAGACTGAAAAGGACAAAACTGTCTGTCTTCAAATGCAGTTGAAAAGTTTATTAAACCCATTTTGGGGGCGGGAACCCCTTTTGGTGTTTTAAACATTATGTTATAATTTAGCTATTGAAAAATAGCAGATCTACAAGCGAGCTTTGTAGATCTGCTATTTTTGAAAGATCGTGTAAATATTTATTTCAGAGGATTTAGAAGATTTATTTCTTATTTCGACGTCAGGCCAAAATGGGTTAAGGGAACAGCAACGTTTTGGTGTATTCGACCTTCATCAGGCTATCTTTGGAGGTCGAATAGGCCGAGAACATTTCGACTGCATTTGAAGACACTGTGCAGGAGTTGACCTAGCTGTCCTTCTCCTACTCAGGGGATATCAATTAAACCTGGGAATACATTTCTTATGCCAAGAATTTTCTTCGCCAATGTGTTGGTAAAGGTGTCTATACTAACATATCCCACATTGGTTCATATTCAACCACCCTAGGGGAATTTTTGACTGCTGCTGAAAGTTTGGGTACCATCAACAACCAATATATGGCAAAAATGTTCTAAATTTCATTCTAGGGGGTTTTCATGATTCTGAATCCATTCCAAGCATTAGCTTTGCACGAAAAACACTCCTCGGGCTAAATTCTGCGATACTGCCAAGTGTTAGATCTTTGGACCTTACACGAATAGACGAACGGCCACGTTTGAACCGTAGGCATAATACACTTGATTTATGCTTTGTCATGATACAGTATCTCGTGACGAGAACAGCCGATCTGCAAGCACAGACGCACCGCAGTGTGACACACCGTGAGCTTGTAGATCGGCTGTGTTTGCCGCAGGACAGACTTTAACAAAAAGAGAGATCATATCACTCCGGTCTTAGCCTCACTACACTGGCTCCCGGTGGTTTATATAATTTATTTAAAAATCCTATTACTCGTTTATAAAGCTCTTAATGGTCTTGCACCTTCCTATCGCCATGGTTGTCTGCCTAGATATATCCCTAACCGCCCCCTCAGGTCCTCCACTGCTGGCCAACTCGAACTCCCCAAAAAGGTGGCTATAGTAAGAAATATGGCGAGGCAGCATTCTGCTTTTATGGCCCAACAGCCTGGAATAAATCACCACTGCGGATCAGACAGGCACCCTCTATAGACATTTTTAAGACACAGCTTAAGACTCACCTCTTTGTACCACACTGCCTTTGCCTGATTTGACACTGCGTTATTGTCCTATTGTTTTAACTGCATGCCTGTTTTTTATGCCGTTTTGTTTTGCTTTTGTTTTTATTATCTTTTCTGCTCTGTAAAGCACTTTGAGCTACATTTATGTATGAAAGGTGCTATATAAATAAATATTATTATTATTATTATTATGAATCGGGGCAATAGTAAAGCAGTCGACTCCTGTTTGTACAGTATATAATATATATATATATATATATATATATATATATATATATATATATTACACAGTAAATTATGTGCGTGGTTTCAGATTCACACTTTCTTCTTGTACATGAACCCTAGCATCCCTCATTTGGGGGGCCCAAGAAATAGCAGGTCCACAAGCTCACCACATGTCGCGCTTCGGTGCGTTGTGAGCTTGTAGGTCATCTATTTTTGGTGTAGACGGGGGGGAAACACAAAACAGCAGACCAGGTACAGATCTACGTAAAGGTCAAGTTTACTATCGTAACTATTGGGGGTTTAATTTTAACATTGTAACATTTCAATCACAACGTGGCCTTCACTGTGGAACTTGAATAAATTATTTGACCTCTGTGAACCACTTATATAATACTGTTGTGATTTGTGTGTGTGTGTGTGTGCGTGTGTGTGTGTGTGCCTCAAATAACCTGAGAGTCAAGATTACCAAACAATATTGCCTCATTATTTTTAACGTGTTAACATTGACATTTAACCCATTCTGACCGGGCACCCATTTTGGTGTCGGCATCATGTCATGCTTTAGCTATTGAAAAATAGCAGATCTACAAGCTCATAGCGCGCCACCGAGTGGCGCGCTACGAGCTTGTAGGTCTGCTATTTTTGAAAAATCGAAGAGCGACTAACATTTTTAGAATCTGATCTCAGGTCAGAATGGGTTCATCAGACCAGTGTGTGTCCGGCGGAAACCTCGTATGAATCTGATCTCAGGTCAGACTTGAACCGCACGCAGAACTCCATCCAAAGAAACGCGGCGGCGGCGCAGCGGCAGCGCTTGATTCCGCTGATTGTGTTTGCTATGAAGCCTCTCCTGTAACGAGCTGTATACATAATGCAATAAATGGCCTCGGGTTTGCTTCATTAGCAGACTGAGTCGTTTGCACGCTGAGAGCTTTATCCCATGTAGACCTATAGGGACGATTCTACAAATGCCTTCTAAATCCTGACAGTTTTCTGAAAAAAACCCCATGTTTCTATGTCAGAGGTCCTCAAACATTTTCATGTCGAGGACCCCCAAATCGGCCGCCGACCCCCCCCCCCCCCCCCCCAGAAGCAAATATTTAAGTTAAAACGTTCGCTGTGAAAGAATACATACATTGAAGATTTGCGACACATTTTCATGATTCTTTTCCAAACATAGCAGATCTACAAGCTCGTAGCTATGAGCTTGTAGATCTGCTATTTTCAATAGCTCTAAAGTGTGACATAATGGTTAAAACACCAGAAGGCGTTACCGCCTTGAATGGGTTATGTATACTGACTATAGGAGGGGAGGTCTGTGTGGTTGGGTGGCTGCCTGGGTGGGTGGGTGGCTGGGTGGCTAGGTGGGGTGCTTAACCCATTCTGACCTGAGATCAGATTCATACGAGGTTTCCACTGGACACACACTGGTCTGATTAACCCATTCTGACCTGAGATCAGATTCTAAAATGTCAGTCGTTCTTCGATTATTCAAAAATAGCAGACCTACAAGCTCGTATCGCGCCACTCGGTGGCGCGATATGAGCTTGTAGATCTGCTATTTTTCAATAGCTAAAGCATAACATGATGCTAACACCAAAATGGGTGCCCGTTCAGAATGGGTTAAAAACACTGTGTCTGCTTGCTCAGGGGATAAACTGAATCTTGACCATCAGGTCAAACCTCGTGTCAGATCCTGTGTCTACATGAGACATGACCTTTGACACCATCTAAATGTCTCAATATAGAGCTAGAGCAGAGATACAAAAATACAACCACCCCAATTGTATAAATTATATTGTAGGCTATTAACTTAGGCTACAGATGGGACAACATTTCAATGTTATTGTTTCATAGTGCAGCTAAGTGTGTCCGTGGGTTTTATAAATACAGAGGCAATAGAACAGCGTCAACAAGAGTGTAATTGTGACTAATACAAGAAGCTTTTTTTTCTTTTCCTGAAAAGAAAATAACAGTTTAAATTCAGACATGCAAGGTTTCTGCGTCTCCACGTTAGTTAGCTCTAAGTCAAGCGTTGCATGTTGCTCAAGCAGAATGCGCTCATTAGCTGGGAATGCATCGCTCTAACAGGACATTTATCTCTCTCTCTCTCTCTCTCTCTCAGATGGTAGCAAACAGCCACTCCACTCAGCATCCATAATGTCTTTCCCACCTGCATCGTTTTCATTAGGCAGATTTTCTGGCTCATTTAAAAGGCAGCTCCGCTGAAACAAGCTATATATATATACACGGTAGAACCTTGGGCATGAAGGGAAGCCAGGATTATCTAATCCATCTCCCTGCTGTAGAAACGGAGCGGCGCTGCGCTGCGGGCATCTTTATGGCAGTTAAGAGTTTATTTATTTAGCAAATAACACAAATGAGTGTAATTGCAGCGGTGTGTAATGCGTTTAGCTTGCGGTATACGGACTCGCAGCAGCAGCAGCGGTGGGACTTCACTTCAGGAGGATCGGGTTTCGTACGTGGGACCAGTCACCACATAACATAATAATGTTCAACTCAGACCTTTATAGCCCCTCTCGGAACACTACATAAAGCTTTTCTGAAATTTTGATGAGTTTTATGTAGGGTCCCTGTTCATGACTATATTTTCGTATGGGAATTCTGGAACGCGGACGTAAACATGCTCTCTAAGCTCGTATCTGCGGCGTGTGACGGCCTTTTTTTGCTTGAGTTATTCTGAATTCGGGAACTTTAAGTACCTATACATCCCGCTGCGAATATCTCCTGTGGCGCGGAAGCCGTTAAGTATTTTTAATCTTTGTTTGACCGATTTGGTCGCTTTATTTCTTCTTGTTTGTTTACCGCTTATTGTACCGCCTACCGGTGTGCGGTTGGCTTGTGCGGCTACGTCCCTGCCTCTGATCTGCTCTGTCATAGCTATAGCGCCACTAGCTAGCCAGATAGGCGGTACAATGAGGTGTCAATAAACAAGGAAGGAAGAGAAGAATCAAAGCGACCAAATCGGTCAAACAAAGTATAATACTTAACGGCTTCCGCGCCACAGGAGATATTCGCAGCGGCATGTATGGGTACTTATACTTCACATATTCAGAAACCCTCACACGAAAAAATGTCGTCAAAGAGCGCAGACAGGCGTTATCCATGTTGTTTATGTTTTATGAATGTCCGCGTACCAGGTGGCAGGATACTGATGCAACAGGACCCAATGCACTGGGTCTAACAAATGTCAGAAACTTCAGTAGCATTGGGTTCTGCTTGGAGGGCTAACCTTTTTAAAGGAGCACTTGACCCGTTTTCCTCCATACATTTCATAATAAATCGGTCCTTATTCATGCTAATAATAAGAGTCTGTCTTCTATGTTGACGAGAGCACAGAAACCAGTAACTACTTCTCTCATTATGGTCTGATTACAGCAGCAACAAAACGACACACCTGCATTTAAACATTGGCTAAATGACATGACTAGTAGGCTACACTTCTCCTTGAGAGAATGAGCCATATATGGCACTTCTTAAAAGGATCCCTGGCTAATAAGACAAATATGCCTTAAAACATTATATATACTTGACCTCTATAACTAAAAAATAAAAAATAAAAACACCTTAAATATTGTATTTCTTTCATGAATAGAGAATCTTTCACTCAATAGGAACTGTTCCTGTCGCAAGTTGATGATGTCATTATGTGTGGTCTGACCCCATGGAATGCATGTGCTAATAAAAAGTATTTAAAATATTGCTTTGATGCTCATATTATCCTTAGGAAGTATTAAGTTGCATTCCATAGGGCTATACCACACATGGACATATGATCATCAAGCAGATCCTATACTGAGTGAAAGATTCTCTAAAATAAATTAAATATTTAAGGTGTTTTTTGGGGGGGGGGGGGGGGGGGGGGGGGGGGGGTTGTCCTATTATCCAGGGATCCTTTTTAATAAAACCAATTCGAGACAATTTGATAAGGTTTGGCTGCCCCTCGTCCGTTACTTGAATATAAGCACATAATGGACATACTGTCTAATCATCCATCCATCCATCCATCCATCTTCAACCGCTTATCCGTTGTCGGGTCGCGGGGGCAACAGCTCCACCAGAGAGCTCCAGACTTCCCTCTCCAGAGCAACATTAGTGACTTCCTCCTGGGTCGCACGCACCCTCCCAACAGGTCCCCACTAAATAATAAATGCATTGGATCCATTATTGGAACAGATAGGTTCTTTCCCCGTCAAACATTAACAGTTTTAGACATATAGCCTACGTATGAGTGACAACGTAAAATAAAAACATGCACATTCAGACAAAGTATGTGATATGAGAGTGCGGTCTAGTCAACAGACTCCAGGATGGTTTCCCTCCACAGTCTCCTCCAGTCCACACCTTAGAGTACCCATTCTGACCTGAGATCAGATTCATACGAGGTTTCCGCCGGACACACACTGGTCTGATGAACCCATTCTGACCTGAGATCAGATTCTAAAAATGTCAGTCGCTCTTCGATTTTTCAAAAATAGCAGACCTACAAGCTCGTATCGCGCCACTCGGTGGCGCGATATGAGCTTGTAGATCTGCTATTTTTAAATAGCTAAAGCATAACATGATGCTGACACCAAAATGGGTGCCCGGTCAGAATGGATTAATAGAGACGTCACCCGGAGGAAACCCTGAGGCCAAATGGACATAGTGGCCGAATTTGGTATTGCAGCTCGAGCCAGCGCTGGTCCGTTGACTATCATTGCGCACGTTCATGTCATTGCGGGCCCATGACACGTGAACGAATGTTTCATACGCGAACGTGTGCAAACGGCGCAATGATAGTCAACGGCTATCTCCTCCCAGTGGGACGTGCCTCGAGGACCTCCCTAGGGAGACGCCCGAGTGGTATCATAACCAGATGCAGGAACCACCTAAGCAGGCTCCTTTCCTGCAGGCAAAGAAGCAACGACTCTACTTCGAGTCTCTCTCGTGTGACTGAACTTCTCACCCTCTATAAGGGAGATGCCAGCACCCGTCTAAAACTCATTTTGGCCACTTCCCAAGTCAATTACCAAGTTAATTTGTGGATATTACAAAAAATACAATATAACATAATTGGGGTGGTTGTATTTTGTCTCCCTGCTCTTCTATTGAGACATTTAGATTATTATTGGTCATCACTTCAACGACATTCACTCCATCACTCTGTGACTCCTCTGACCTGAACCCTGAACCCCAGCATCCATATTATGTCAGCAACAAAACTACTATTCAAAGCGCTTTACATAGATTGTGCATTCAATTAATACATTCACACACACACACACACACACACACACACACACACACACACACACACACACACACACACACACACACACACACACACCAAACCATGCATGCAAGGCACCATATCTGCACATCACGGGAGCAAGTCAAGGGGTTCAGTGTTTTGCTCAAGGACACTTTGCCACTAATTCAGGTCCAGTGGTTCAACTACTGCACAGTTTGCAGGAAATACTGTTTGTCACGGCAGCACATTTCAGTGTTAACCCATTCTGGCGGGAACCCCTTTTGGTGTCTTAAGCATTATGTTATACTTTAGCTATTGGAACATTGCAGATCTACAAGCTTGTAGCTCTGCTATTTTTGAAAAATTGTGAAAATGTAGTGCAACGGTTTGGTTCTGCATGGGGGGAACTACATATTTTCAGATGGGGGTCCGC